>NC_142462.1:23380370-23683400 GCF_049115385.1 Moschus berezovskii | reverse complement strand
GACTGATCTCCTAGAATGGATTGGTTGGATCTCCTTTCAGTCCAAGGGACTCTCAAGATTTTTCTCCAGCACTACAGTTCAAAAGCATCAAATCTTCAGTGCTCAGCTTTCTTCACAGTCCAACTCTCACATTCATACATGACCACTGAAAAAACCATCTCCCTGACAAGACGGACCCTGGTTGGCAAAGTAATGTCTCTGCTTTTTGGTAAAGAATCCACCTGCAATGCAGGAGATCTGGGTTCGATCCCTGGGTTGGGAAGAGACCATGGAGAATGGAAAGGCTATCCACTCCAGTATTCCGGCCTAGAGAACTCCATGGAATATAGTCCATGGGGTCACAAAGAGTCGGACATGACTGAGAGACTTCCACTTTCACATTCAATAGAACAAATACTAAGCCCATCTGTCTATCTATCTGAGAGAAAGACCACTTCCATGTTATAGCAAAGGTTTCATAACATTATGCAACATTCATCTTCTGTTTCTACTCAAATAAAGCATCTGACAGTGCTGTATTTCAAATGCAACTTTATTTGGCAAGGGCATAGATTTACTGGTGAGAAAACTCTATTCCTCAAAAATGATACAATACCTTAAAAGTATTTCCATAAACCCTCTTTTTGAAATGTTGTTTCATTTTGTGTGTCTTCAAGTGGTAATTTAGTGTTCCAGATAGAAACATAAAATCCAACATAAACAGACACCAATAGCCTTTATTTTACTACAAAACTCATACAACTGAAGCTCACACAATTATCATTACATGCTATCAGCTTTCAAAACAGTTTATATTCTCCTGAAATTAGGAAAGTAATGGCTTCATGTTGGACGGTTTTGTAAACTTTATATATATATATAAAAGTATATGTAAACATTTATAAAATATGTGTAAAAATCAATAAATCATACTCTTGAAAATATAAGCATAGTTTTAAGTCTTTCATATATCTATGATAATTGGGAAAATGAGTTTGGGTTTTGAAACTTTCTCACCAAGAGATTAATCATATATTGCAATATAATAGATATTGAAGTTAGTATGATTTTTATCTATTCACATTATCCATGTAGTAGAGGGAATCTTTTCAATCTGTTAAATAACTAGGAACTATCTGGTGGTTTAAGTAGAGAATACTTATTTTGAATTGGAAAATCTAAGCTGCTATTAGTTTTTGTTTAATTTGTTGAGGATCTGATTTAACCCAGTTGGACTGAAAAAATAAAGGAATTCTAACCTTAGGTCAGGAATACTTTGCTTGGATTCTCGTCTCACTGAGCAATAGGAGTAATGAGAAAATTTAACATTTATTTAATATTTGCTAAATGATATAGAATTTAAGATTTTCAAAGTGGGATTCCATTGGAATTAACATTTATTGAAAACTATGGTTTCATAAGTAATCACATAAAATATGAACTGATTCTCAGAGAAACTCTGCCAGTCAATTAAGTATTACTGTCTTATTCAAGATAAGAAGACATAGAGCTTAAGTGGTGTGTTCAATATCTGAGTTTGTAAATGAGGAACAAGGATTAAAAAATCTATCTCTAAGTCTAGGGTTCCTTAAATTTAACACTGGAAATCATTATAGCACATTAGCTTGGATTTTGCATAGAGTCAAGTGGTAGGCAGAGAAACGTCTTGAATGGTAATCTATATCAAATATTATAAATATTAAAGCAGTGAATGAACTAGCACTAAGCTCTTATTCTGCCATTTGTCATCCCATCCTAAAGGACTCAGCACTGCATCACGTGTGCATGTTGTTTACTTAAAAAAAAAAAATCCAGAGTAACCCTGCATATACACAGTGCATATTGTGTGTTTCCATACACAGTAACCCTGGCAATCCTTGATGAATCATTCTTATTTGACCTTCCCTGGTGGCTAAGACAGTGAAGAACCCACTTGCCAGTGCAGGAGATATAAGAGACACAGATTCAGTCCCTGGGTCAAGAAGATTCCCTGGAGAAGGGAACAGCTACTCACTCCAGTATTCTTGTCTGGAGAATTCCATGGACAGAGGAGCCTGGCAGGCTATGGTCCATGTGAACGCAAAGGATCAGACATAACTGAGCAACTAACACTTAGACGTAATCAATATTTTTCAGTGTTTTCCTTTCAGTGACAGAGGTATTTCCATTTTCAAAATGCACACCCACACACACACAGTGTTAGGAAGACATTGGAAATGTTTTCCCAGTAGTTTGGGCAAGTGGCTGCATCTCTGCTGTGGACCCTCAGCCCTAACTTTGGTAGGACACTGACTCACTAATCTGCAGCTCCACAGTCTTGCTTAATTGAAAATGCATTAGCTTAATGTCATTTGATGGAGAAGGAGCTGCAATAATAAATTTTATTTATACCTAGAAAATAACTCTCTTCCTGGTAGTTTTTGCAAAGATCAAACAAATGACAATCAAATATAATATAAAACAATATAAGAACATTTGTATTTATTTTTCTGTTTTATTTTCTAATTAGCTTAAAACACTCTAGATGTGGGCATGCATATGGTGCCTGATCTCACTGCATTTAAAGAGCCACTCACATTTCCCACTCCAGCAGCCAGGAGGAGGAAAGCCTTTCCTCTCTTTTCTCTCCCTTCCTGCTGGAAACTATTGCACCAATAACAGAAAGAGAAGAAAGGCCATTTTGACAGAGAAGCTAAGTCTACTTTTATGGTTCATATCCATGCCTTATTTTGTAGTTGGCATTAATTCAGTCTGAATGACTTGGCTGCATTTGAAAGAAAACCATCTTCAATCTCTGGATTATATAAAAATATAAATGTCAGGTACTCCTCCATAAGGCAATTATTTTCCCCTTGCAAGTATCATGTTAATATTTCTCTTCTTTAAAACAATTTAAATTGTTTAAATACAGCCTTTGTTTTTTGAAGGTTCTCATTTATACCTGGTGCATCAGAAGGAACCTTTCAACAAAGTGTCTTGTTGGAAATTAACAGCCCCAACTATCACTTGATGGCTTATCCCATTCATAATTAAAAGTTACTATTTTGAAATTTTATGTTCATGTTAAATTCAAAGTCTTTGGTAATGTCACATGTTAATGATGACTGAAATAATTCCAAAGGAGCTATGTTGGAGTAGTTGTAGAGAAAGGCACTTGAACTAATGTGATATAAAACTATAATATAATGGAAATTTCATGGACTTGGCAAAATTCTGAGTTTTTAAAATCACCATCGTTTCTTTGGCATCAAATATTGACATTAACTTTAATAAAATAATAAAAAGATATTGACACTTCAAAAAAAATAATAAATTGTTATACAATATATCCTTTACCATGGACTCGGAGATGCAGAAATGACTGTGAAAGATCACCTGGCTTCTTTTCATATGTTCATTCCATGTTTTCTCTCCAAAATTCATCCCATGATTTTTCTCTACACCTTTGCCTTGGTCTACAATTGTGAGGCTATTTTATTTTCAGTGCAATCAAATGCTGGATTTTAATGATACACACCTGTGTTTATTAAATATGAAAACTGGCACTATACAAAATGATTTCCTGTTTTGCATAAGTAAGCAAGAATTACTCTCAAAAGAAATTGTATATACTTAAAGAAGAAAAACTGGTCAGGATGTTCAAATGAGCCTGAATATAAAATATTTTATGTATCTGTTTCTTTGTGTTATCTGGCAATTTTGCCCTCAAGTTACAAAACAGTAGCCAAGAACACGAAAGTAGTTGTTTTCTTTACCTTAAAAAAAAATGGCGCACATTCAGTGATGTTTCATTTCTGTCACCATATGTAAAAAATCTTAGTTTTTAGGAAATTAAAGAAGCTTTTGAAAGCTTTTAAAAATCGACTTTTACAATAATATAACAGAAATTTTAAAATTGTAGTCACTAGATTTTAATTGGGACTAAGTCATTTTACTCTAACAATTCAAGCTTTCCTTTGATAATACAAAAAAATTGATTATTACTAGATTAGACACTTGGGGCAGGAAGCGGACTACACATTCCTGAAAATTAGTATCTAAATTGTCAAGAACAGTTTTATCTGACTACTAGTAGACTTTGTGTTCAGTCTCCTATTAGAGATAATTCTTATTTTACTTGCATCCCCAGTTTATTACGTATGCACTCTCATTTTTATTGATATTGATATATTCATCCACATAGTTCATGGGGCTCTGGTGGATCTGTTCTGAAAAATTTTAGCAAGAAAGTATATTCCAGCAATTTACTTGCTGTGTAGGCATATCTACATATATCGTGTGTGGGGGTGCATGTGTGAGAGAGAGAGAGAAAGTAGAGAAGACAATGCAAGAGTGTGTTCAAAATCAGAGATTTTTACCTATTGGAATTTTAAAATATGCTAGCAAGTGAAACCTTAAATCTGAGAAATTTTATATTTGAGTATTAAACTGCTCATTGATGTTATTTCCATTGATATGTTTTGTTTCCTTTGCTGTGGCTTGCTCAGTTACTCAGTCGTGTCTGACTCGTTGAGTCCCCATGGACTATAGCCTGCCAGGCTCCTCTTTCTGTGAAATTTTTCAGGCAAGAATACTGGAGTGGTTGCCATTTCCTCCTCCAGTTCCTTTGCTAACACAGATAAAAGATTTCATAGTTCTACCAGTGTCTGCCATGAGCATAATGTTACTGTTCATTTTGCAAAAAAGACCCAGGCCTGCTGTGTTGCAATAGAACCACATGGTGACCAACTCCTTCTCATGAATAACCCCAGGCCTTGCAGGCTTTGGAATATGAGCCAAGTTCTAGGTCAATGATCTCCTGTTGCTTTATTCTGATCTTTCTGGTACAGTTTCATTTCTGACTGGGAAAGTGTCATTCAGCAACAACAACAAAGTCCTTGCCTAAAGGATTTAACACAGATGAACCTAGTTGTATGTGTCTTTTTAAAAGAGCTAGCAGACTCTTGACATTTTGTCACTTAGAGTCTGATTTTCTCATAAGCTTAAAGTGACCTATGTTATAATTAAACCAGTGGAGTCTTGTGTATGTCAAAAATTCATAATTTAAAAGTTTGATGATATAAATGCATTTTGCATAGATAATTTGCTCTAAGTTTTTAATCCATGCCCTTGGGCAGAAAAACAGACATGAAAAGGTAAAAGACCACTAGATGAAGTATCAGAAATGAAATACCATCTTGAAGCATAAGACCAGAGTAAGAATAACATATGCAGCAAAGAAAAGTAGATATGTTAAAGAAAAATCATAATTATGCATTATGGTCATTGTAGAAATGATTGTAAAGATTGTGATTACTCATTTCAACTGAATCTATATGAGTTGAATACTTTGAAAATTTGATCTTATGTAATATTTTCTTAGTTTCTATACGAAAACAGAGAAAATGATAAGTATCAAATAAATCCAGATTGGTAAGATTTTTTTGTGTATATAAGAAAGAAAACTTGAGGAAAATAAAAAACCCTGGGTGATGAAAGTACCAATAACTTATTTGTGTACCTAGTTTCCAGAATTATTTATTTCCTATCAAAATATTATGTGACTCCTTCATTGATGTTACATACACACAATTTTAGAAGTACCTGTAGTTCAGACAAAAACAAATGCTAAAAAGCTTTGGATAAAATTGTTAATTTTCATAAATTATACAGAATATAGATATTGAAAATAGAAAGATTTTATATAGAAGGACATACTGATAACACTGATCAAAATTATTCCTTATAAAAGCCATTTGGTACCAATATTATTTCAAAAGCATCTACATAGGAAATAACTGAAAAATTACTCATTGTAAAGTATAGGTAGGCATCAAGATGTATGGGTCCTTTTACCACAAAGATCAAATCTGGGGAAGATGGAGTTTCTGAGGACAGTAATTATGAGTTTGTGTTGTGATAAAGATCCAGGACATTGCTGATTTTACTGCTTTATTTTTTTATGCAGCAATATAAATACCAATGATAACAATTGGAAGCTATACTATGTTTTATTATATACTAAGTGTATCACATTCAGTGTCACATTTGACTATATCAAACACTTTTAGATATATCATCTTATCTATCTGATCTTTAAAATGAGGGGGTACATATAACCAGTAGCTTATCGACTGCAGGGTACCAATACCATGTCCCACGTTCTTTGTAGATACCTCTTTATACTGGTATCATCTTCTTCCATTTTTGCTGATAAATACTATAATAATTATTATTCCAATTTGGTAATACCCAGGAAAGTGAAAAGAAGATAGTGACAGCAATTATGTGGAATATATATTGGCAAACATATTTTAAAGGATATTTTAAAAAGCAAGATAACTTTTTTCATAATGTATTTTGTGATAACCAAAAAAGTTTAAATAGATTAGGTTTGTAGTAAAATTTAGAAGATAAGTGGCTGATTATTTAAATTTTTCCATTTTTTCAGAATAGACAAATACTTTATGCTTTAGGCTTATTATAGTAATAATTGTAAAATGGGCAAACAAAATTATTCAGAATATTAAACGTGTCTTTTCAATACCTATACCTCTTATGTACTGACTGCTACCAATTTTTTTCATTAAAATTTGAAAAAGAAAATAGAACACCTTCTTATACATTTTAATCAGGAGTAGTATGGGAGTTTTCAAAGACTAAAAAAAGTGCCTAGAATTTGCTTTGGCCATCATTTCCTATGGCTAGGTGACTACTGAAGAACAGAATAGATGAGGTACATTGAGACTGAATTTGCAGTTGATAATGTCCTTGCAGTCCTGTCCTGTTTTAGAAAACCTTCTTAGTTGAAAAGCCAATTTGGAAATCTTCTCAAAGTTAGAACATTTAAACCTAAACTCTATTCAAAGACGACAATGTATTTTACTAGCTTTTTGATGAAAATTCCATTCTGAATTTAATTTGTTCAAAACTTAGATTTTAAACTTAAACTGGGAAATTATGGCCAAAATTAAAGAAATAAAAAAGTAAAAATGTATTATCACCTACTCTTCAACTGAGTATTTCTACTAACCATAAAATTATACCTTGCTATATAAGCAATTCACCAAGCCAAATATTTCAGGGCCACTCTGTAGGGGATATGAGAGATGGATGTTAAGAGTAATAGCATTCAGACACAGTTCCAATATTTCATTCCGGACTATCTACAAATTTTCAACATATCTTGGTCTTCAATCCAGGTCTACAAATATAATGAACACTGATCTCAAAATTCAAAAGAAAAACTGTTTCACTATCACTTTAAATTTATGCTTTTATAGTAAGGATTCCGGAGAAGGCAATGGCAAGCCACTCCAGTACTCTTGCCTAGAAAATCCCATGGATGGAGGAGCCTGGTAGGCTGCAGTCCGTGGGGTCGCTAAGGGTCGGACACGACTGAGCGACTTCACTTTCACTTTTCACTTTCACACATTGGAGAAGGAAATGGCAACCCACTGCAGTGTTCTTGCCTGGAGAATCCCATGGACGGGGGAGCCTGGTGGGCTTCCGTCTATGGGGTCACACAGAGTCGGACACGACTGAAGTGACTTAGCAGCAGCAGCAGCAGTAAGGATTCAAGGAGGCAGAAAGTTCAGAGATTATTGGGCAGATTACTTAATACCTCTGGGTCATAATTTCCTTAACTGTAATAAAGGAGCGAATTTTAAAAATATGCCAAAAATATAATCTTTACTTCGTTTCTTCCTTCCTTCTTTCCTTCTTTCCCTGCCCGCTCTCTCCCTCGCTGCCTTAGTTTCTCCTTCTCCTCCTCTCCCTCTGCCTCCCTCTCTTTCCCCTTTTCCTTTCTGAGCTTCTTTGTCTTTTTATATCATTTTGTTTTCTTTGCAATTCATGTGATGATATGCATGAAAGTGTTTATTATAATGCATGTAAACTTGCATTCATGAAAGCGCTGTCAATTCTACATATGATCAAAAATGAACCAATTTTTAGACAATTTCATTGGGCTGATTTTTAAATGAGCTTTGTGTCTAAAGGTCTATATAAAATACATATTTTGCAAGAATTTTTCCCAGTTTCAGGTTTTTATTTGCATTTTTGTAACCTGTGCTTTGAAACTAAAATCAATGTTATAAAGTGAAATGGCTCATTCTCTGGACAAGACATACTTTCTTTGTAGCCTATATTGTTGTCTCTAGAATAAATACTGCCACCATGGCCAACTGCCAACTACTGGGATAATAATTGGTTCACAATACTCCTGAAAATTTGATGGTTCTTACAAGTCTGTATAAACTGGCTCTAGCCTGCCACTGCCTAAAATCTGCAATTTAGTAATTAATACTGAACAATGTGTGCTAAATTAGCTCAGTTGTGTCCGACTCTTTTAGATCCTATGGACTGTAGCCCACTAGGCTTCTCTGTTCATGGGGTTCTCCAGGCAAGATTACCAGAGTGGATTGCTGTGCCCTCCTCCAGAGGATTTTCCCAACCCAGGGATCAAACCTATATCTTTTAGACACCTACTGCATTGGCAGGCCAGTTCTTTACCACTAGCTCCACCTGGGAAGCCCAATACTGAACCTACCAGTATTTTAATATTTTAGAAAGTAATGTTGTTCCTTTTGATTCAGATTTTAAATATATGCTAACCAAACAATCAAGAATGAATTAAATATTTTAGAACATATTTTACAAATGAAAGCAGATTCACTTACTGAATAATCTTCCTTCAGTTATATAGTCAGAAATGTTTTGATCTTTGGTTTTCAATAAACTTTTAGAAATTGTGATCCAGCTGAAGAGCAATGAACTAGAGTACAAGAGTATACATAGCAGTGGATTTTAGTATATTAAGAGTTGTGCAATCATCCCAACTATATAAATTTAGAATATCATAATCACTCCAAAATAAATCCCAAGTTCATTATCAGTCATTATGTATTTCAACTCCTCCCAGGCCTGGCATCTACTTACCTACATTGTTTCACTGGAATTGTCTATTCTAGGCATTTCATATAAATGGAATCGTACAGTATGTGACTACTTTCTTTCACTTTGCATATTGCTTTCAATGTTTAAACAAGTTGCTGTATGTATCAGTATTCTATTCCTTTTCATGGTCAAAAAAATTCCATTGTATGGAAACAGACATTTTGCTTATCCATTCATCAGTTAATGGATGAATGTGTTTTTTTTCACCTTTTGGAGATTGTTAAGAAGATTCAAATACAATTTTTTATATTTGTTTTCAATTATGTTTGATATACACCTAGTTATATGATAACTCCTAGTTATATGATAACTCCTTAGTTATATGATAACTCTATGATTAACTTTTTGAGAACTGCCAAACAGTGTTCCAAAGTGGCTGAACTATTTAACAATCCCACAATCAATATATGAAGATTTTATTATTCTAAATTTTTGACAACACTTGTTACTATCTTTATTTAACATTTATCTTTAATTGGAGGAAAATTGCTTTACAATATTGTATTGGTTTCTGCCAAAAAAACAATGTAAATCAGCCATAAGTATTTATATATATGTTTCCTCCCTCTTGAACCTCCCTCTCACCCATCCCTAATCCCACACTCTAGGTTGCCACAGAGCATGGTGTTGAGTTCCTTCTGTTACATAGCAACTTCCCACTAGCTATTTATTTTACACATTTTGGTAGTGTATACCTGTCAACTCTCTCAACTTGCCCCACCTTTTCCTTCCCCACTCTGTGCTCAGAAGTCTGTTCGTGATGTCTGTATCTCTGTTCCTGCACTGCAAATAGGTTCATCAGCACCATTTTTCTAGATTCCATATATATATATATATATATATATATATATATATATATATATATATATATACTTCCCTGATAGCTCAGTTGGTAAAGAATCTGCCTGCAATGCAGGAGACCTGAGTTCAATCCCTGGATTGGGAAGATCTCCTGGAGAAGGGAAAGGCTACCCACTCCAGTATTCTGGTGTAGAGAATTCCATGGACTGTATAGCCCATGGGGTCGCAGAGACAGACACAACTAAATGACTTTCACTTTCACACACAGACATATATATACTTATATATGTAAATAGACTGATGCTAAAGCTGAAGCTCCAATACTTTGGCCACCTCATGCGACGAGTTTACTCACTGGGAAAGACTCTGATGCTGGGAGGGATTGGGGGCAGGAGGAGAAGGGGACGCCAGAGAATGAGATGGCTGGATGGCATCACTGACTCGATGGACATGAGTTTGAGTGAACTCTGGGTGTTGGTGATGGACAGGGAGGCCTGGCGTGCTGTGATTCATGGGGTCGCAAGGAGTCGGACACGACTGAGCGATGGAACTGAACTGAACTGAACTGATACAATATTTACTTTTCTCTTTCTGACTTATTTTATTCTTTATAAAATACTCTAGGTTGATCACCTGAACTCAATCTCAGAAAAACAACCCAATCAAAAAATGGGCAGAGGATCTAAACAGACATTTCTCAAAAGAAGACATATAGATGAAAATAAACACCTAAAAACAGGGTAAACATCACATTACTGGAGAAATGCAAATCAAAACTACAGTGAGGTACTACTCACTCCATTTAGAATGGCCATCATCAAAAAGTCTATAAAAAATAAATGCTAGAGAGGATGCGGAAAAAAGGGAATAGTCTTGCACTGTTGGTAGAAATGCAAATTTATACAGTAACTATGCAGAACAATATGGATATTCTTTAAAAACTAGGAATAAGAATACCATATGACCCAGCAACCCCACTACTGGGCATATATTCTGAGGAAACCATAATTCAGAAAGACATATGTACCTCAATATTCACTGCAGTACTATTTACAATCACCAGGATATGGAAGCAGCCTAGTTGTCCATTGACAGAGGAATATATAAAGAAGTCATGGTACATATGTAAATGGAATACTACTTAGCCATAAAATTTTCCTATTTGCAAAATTCAAACATAAATTGAAGAAAGTCAGGAAAACCACTAGGTCATCCAAATATAACCTAAAACTAATCTCTTATGATTATACAGTGAAAGTGACAAATAGATTCAAGGGATTAGATTTGGTAGACAGAGTGCCAGAAGAACTATAAACAGAGGTTCATAACATCGTACAGGAGGTGGTGATAAAAACCAAAAATGACAAATGCAAGAATGCAAAATGGTTGTCTGAAGACCAGACATGGAACAATGTACTGATTCAAAATTGGGAAAGGAGTTCATCAAAGCTGTATATTATCACCCTGCTTGTTTAACTTATATTCAGAATACATCATGTGAAATGTTAGGTTGGATGAATCATAAGCTGGAATCAAGATTTCTGGGAGAAATATCAACAAAATCAGATAAGCAGATGATACCACCCTTATGACAGAACCCTGTATACGAGACTGCAAAAGAGACATAGGCATATAGAACAGTCTTTGGGACTCTGTGGGAGAGGGTGAAGGTGGGATGATTGGGGAGAACGGCATTGTAGCATGTATATTATCATAAGTGACCAGTCCAAGTTCGACGCATGATACAGCATGCTTGGGGCTGGTGCACGGGGATGACATGGAGGGAGGATATGGGGAAGAGGGAGGTGGGAGGGGGGTTCAAGAAAGAGAACACATGTACACCCGGGGCAGATTCATGTCAATGTATGGCAAAACCAATCAATATATTAATGTAAGGTAATTTGCCTCCAATAAAATAAATTAAAAAAAAAAAGAAAATAAGTAATTAAACAGCCTGTTTATGAAGGTGAAAGAGCAGAGTGAAGAAGCTGGCTTAAAACTCAACATTCAAAAAAACTAAGATCATGGAATCCAGTTCCATCACTTCAAGGAAAATAGAGGCAGAAAAAATGAAAACAGTGACAGACTTTATTTCTTGGGCTCTAAAATCACTGCGAATGGTGACTGCAGACATAGAGTCAAAACTATGGTTTTTCCAGTAATTGTATATGGATATGTGAGTTGAACCATGAAGTCGGAACACTGAAGAATTGATGCCTTCACACTGTGGTGTTGGAGAAGATTCTTGAGAGTCCTTTGAACAGCAAGAAAATCAAACCAGTCAATCCTAAAGGAAACAAGTCCTGAATATTCATATTGGAAGGACTGATGCTGAAGCTGAAGCTCCAATGCTTTGGTTACCTGGTGCTAAGAGACAACTCATTGGAAGAGAATCTGGTGCTGGAAAAGATTGAGGAAGGGGCAGAAGGTAGGTGACAGAGGATGAGATGGTTTAGTGGCATCACCAACTCAATGGACATGAGTTTGAGCAAACTCAAGGAGATAGCAAAGGACAGGGAGGGTAGGCATGCTGCAGTCCATGGGGTCACAAGGAATCAGATATGACTTAGTAACTGAACAACAATAAAAAGGAATGAATTTGACTTACTATATTTTTAATGTTAGCTATTAATATCATAGAAGAGCCCACAATCAAAGGCATTTTGGTTTTGATATCTATTTCTCTAATGAATAATGATGCTGAACCTCTTTTAATGTGCTTCTTGGCCATTTTTAAACCATCTTTAGACCAAGACTTTCTCATGGATTGACACTACTATACTTTTAAATTTCCTTTGTCTCTAGCAACTATTTTTATCTTAAGGTGTTTTTCTTTTGCTTTTTTTAAAATTAAATCTGACATTAATACTGCGATTCCATTTCTCTTTCGAAAAAAGAGAAATGTTGCATAGGATTTTTTTTTTTACATGTTTCAAACTACCTGTGTTTTTCAATATGATGTGTGTCCATTGTAGACACCATAGAGTTAGGCCAAGACTTTTCATTCATTCTATCAATCTCTGCCTTTTGATTGAAGTGTTTAGACCTTTTATGTGCTGTGCTTAGTCCATCAGTCATGTCCAACTCTTTGCAACCCCACAGATGGTAGCCTACCAGGCTACTCGATCCATGGGGATTCTCCAAGCAAGAATACTGGAGTGGGTTGCCATGCCTTCGTCCAGGGGATCTTTCCAACCCAGGGATAGAACCCAGATTTCCCACATTGTAGGTGGACTCCTTACTGTCTGAGCCACCAGGGAAGCATAATGAATTAGAATTTACATCTGTCATTTTTCTAGTTGTTTACTTTAAAACTTAGATATATTTTCTTCTTCATTTTTTCCATTCAGTTCAGTTCAGTTCAGTCGCTCAGTCGTGTCCGACTCTCCGCGACCCCATGAATCACAGCACGCCAGGCCTCCCTGTCCATCACCAACTCCCGGAGTACACTCAAACTCATGTCCACAGAGTCGGTGATGCCATCCAGCCATCTCATTCTCCGTCGTCCCCTTCTCCTCCCGCCCCCAACCTTTCCCAGCATCAGAGTCTTTTCCAGTGAGTCAACTCGTCGCATGAGGTGGCCAAAGTATTGGAGTTTCAGCTTTAGCATCAGTCCCTCCAATGAACATCCAGGATTGATCTCCTTTAGAATGGACTGGTTGGATCTCCTTGCAGTATAAGGGACTCTCAAGAGTCTTCTCCAACACCACAGTTCAAAAGCATCGATTCTTCGGCGATCAGCTTTCTTCACAGTCCAACTCTCACATCCATACATGACCAAGGGAAAAACCATTGCCTTGACTAGACGGACCTTGGTCGGCAAAGTAATGTCTCTGCTTTTTAATATACTATCAAGGTTGGTCATAACTTTCCTGCCAAGGAGCAAGCGTCTTTTAATTTCATGGCTGCAATCAGCATCTGCAGTGATTTTGGAGCCCAAAAAAACAAAGTCTGACACTGTTTCCATTGTTTTTCCATCTATTTCCCATGAAGTGATGGGACCAGATGCCATGATCTTTGTTTTCTGAATGTTGAGCTTCAAGCCAACCTTTTCACTCTCCTCTTTCACTTTCATCAAGAGGCTTTTGAGTTCCTCTTCACTTTCTGCCATAAGGGTAGTGTCATCTGCATATCTAAGGTTATTGATATTTCTCCCAGCAATCTTGATTCCAGCTTGTGCTTCTTCCAGCCCAGCGTTCCTCATGATGTACTCTGCATATAAGTTAAATAAGCAAGGTGACAATATACAACCTTGACGTACACCTTTTCCTATTTGGAACCAGTCTGTTGTTCCATGACCGGTTCTAACTGTTGCTTCCTGACCTGCATACAGGTTTCTCAAGAGGCAGGTCAGGTGGTCTGGGATTCCCATCTCTTTCAGAATGTTCCACAGTTTATTGTGATCCACACAGTCAAAGGCTTTGGCATAGTCAATGAAGCAGAAATAGATTTTTTCCATTACTACCTTCTTTTTGTTAAATAACTTTTAGTGTGACATTTAATTGTCTTATAGTTTTTTTTAGTGTTTCTTCTGAAAATTTCAATTAATTCCTTAACTTGAAGTATTATTTCTGATTAATACCAATTTATTTTCAATAACATAGAATTTTCTCAACCATAGATTGTGGTATAATGATCATACAAATTATGTCATTGCATATTATAAACCCAACAACACAGTTTTATGATTATTATCTTATATAATTTTCTTTTAAATTAGATTGGAAAGAAAAAGCCTGTAACCAAATACATAGTTTTACTATACTTATATTTGCCTATGTAGTTACCTTTACCAGTCTCTTTTTGGCATTTGTACACTTGAGTTATTGTCTATCATCTTCATTTCAGGCTGAAGTACATCCTTCAGTATTTTCACAGAGCGAGTCTGCTAGATATAATTTCTCTCAGTTTTTATTTACCTAGGAATGTATTTATTTTTTCCTTTTTTTGTAAAGATAGTTTTTCAGGTGCTGGAGCTGCTGCTACAACAGGCCAAGGGGAGGCACATCAGTGAACATGAAAACAAGAGCAGTCAGAACGGTGGGAACAGCAAGAGTGAATGTGGCCAGCAGAGCTGGCAGGAGACTGAGAGGAGTAAGTGGAGGTGAGGGCAGCAAAGGCCACGTGGGCCAACAAGATCTACTCAGCACTTAAAATGTATCATCTCCCTGCATTCTGGCCTCCATAGATTTTAATGAGAAGTCAGCTGTTAACTTTAACTTCTCATTGTAATCTAGGGAGTCACAAAGAGTTGGACATGACTCAGGAACTAAAGAACAAGAAAGCCGTCAATTTTACCGAGGAGCACCTGTATGTAAACAATTTTATCGTATCTCTTTCACAGCTGTCTCTTTTACTTTTGATAGGTTAGCTGTGATGTGTCTGGGTGTAAATCTTTTTTAGTTTACCCTACTTGGAATGCATTGAGCTTCTTAGATGTATATTAATATTTGCATCACATTTGGGGAGGTTTCAGAGACTATTTCTTCATATATTCTTTCTCTCTTCCCTCTCCTGGTGATGCCATCATATATGTGTCTATATGCTTAATGGTGTCCCATAGGTCTGCAACTCTACTCACTTTAATCTTTTTTCTTTCTGTTCTTCGGATTGTATAATATCAAATGATTTACCTTAAAGTTTGCTGCTTGTTTCTTCTGTAAATATAAATCTGTTGATCAGGGCTTCAAGTGATTTTTCACTTCATTTATTGTAAATTTTACTCTAGGATTCTGTGGGGTTTTTTTAATATAAATAATTGTAACCTACTGGTATTCTCTGTTTTGTTAGATATTATTCTCACATTTTTCTTTTAATTATTTATAGGTTATTTCCTTTAGTTCTTTGAATATGTTTATAATAGTTGATTTAAATTCTTGCCTAGTAAGTCCAATGTCTGGACTTTCTCAAGTTCAATTACTATTGACTTCTTTTGCTTTCCTGTGTTTAATTTATACCAGTTTTCCTGGGTATGAAAAATACCTATTTTCCTGTTTCTTTGGGGATTTCATTTTTGTCACATTGTTATGCTCAAAAAAAAAAAAAGAACATTTTAGATAATATAATGTGGCAACTCAGGAATTAGAGATTCTTCTCCTATGTTTATTGCTTTTAATATTTGTTTAGTAACTGCTCAGGTTTAGTTCTATAAAGCTCATATTATTTCCCATAGGTGCTGACTGAAGTCTTGACTTGGTTAGCTTAATGATCTTACTAGTGACTGGTCACAAATTTCCTTAAATTCTTTAATGTAACAAATCTCTGTCTATGCCCAGTGTCTCCATGCATTTGTGTTACAGCGTGACTTCAGTGCTCTGACAGTTTACAATTCTGCTTAGCCTTCATTTCCTGCTTGCATACTGCCTCAAATCAGCCACTGCTGAGACATTTGGGCTTCCACAGAACCTTGCTGGCCATGGGCACAGTGGATGTGTCCTTCTATATTCCCAGGTAAAAGCCAAAGCTTTTTCAAAATCACTCTACAGACATCTCATTACACATCATTTTCTTTTCAGAATTTTGGTCACCTCTTATTTGCCCCAACTGGTATTGTTGCCTTATGCAGTTACAAGTGTAAATGATTTCCACAGATATTTCTATTTTTTAATAATGATTTTCTAGATTATCTATTCTTTTAAATCAAGCTCTAAAAGTCATGTCAAATGAAGCTCCAAGGAGCTGCCACAAAAAAAAGTCAAGTAGTGGAAACCTCTGGATTTTGCATGTTTGGAGTAGCACCAATCATATTCTATTCCCTCCACTGGTTGTTCTGTTCTATTCCATTTATATTCAGTCAATTGTGCCCAACTCTTTGAGACCCCATGAACTGTATCCCACCAGACTCCTCTCTCCATGGGATTCTCTGGGCGAGAATAGTGAAGATGGTTGCCATTTCTTCCTCCAGGGAAATCTTCCAACCCAGGGAACGAACCCAGGTCTCCCACACTGCAGGCAGATTCTTTACTGGCTGAGCCTCCAGGGAGGTTACTGTTACTCAAAACCACTATTGTGAAACTGGCATTTTTCAAGAATACATGTTGCTAGAAAGAGGGTTATGAGAACAGGGCAAGTTAAAACAAGGCAAGGCTCATTGTTCTTTTCAAGAGTCAGGTATGTTCCTTGAATAAACACATTTTGGACATTTGTAAGCCTTTGGCTAAGTTTCTGAGTTCTAAAAAAGTTGATTTTGACATATATGTCAGTTATCTTGTTGTTTTAATAGAAAAACAGAATTTTGGAAGTCTTTGTTATTCTGAAAGTACTTCTCTTTATCAATGTTTTTGGTTGCTATTTTAATTTTTGATTTTCTGCTTTATTAAACAAATGAGGTTTTAAACAGACAAAGCCACAAAATTGTACCTCTAAAAATTGGAGTATAAGGGCCTAAAGATTAAGAAACACACATTCAGTTCAGTTCAGTCACTCAGTCGTGTCCGACTCTTTGAGACCCCATGGACTGCCAGGCCTCCCTGTCCATCACAAACTCCCGGAATTCACTCAAACTCATGTGCATCGAGTCAGTGATGCCATCCAGCCATCTCATCCTCTGTCGTCCACTTCTCCTCCTGCCCCCAATCCCTCCCAGCATCAGAGTCTTTTTCCAGTGAGTCAGCTTTTCCCATGAGGTGGCCAAAGTACTGGAGTTTCAGCTTTAGCATGGGACCTTCCAATGAACACCCAGGACTGGTCTCCTTTAGGATGGACTGGTTGGATCTCTTTGCAGTCCAAGGTACTCGCAAGAGTTCTCTCCAACACCACAGTTCAAAAGTATCAGTTCTTCGGCGATCAGCTTTCTTCACAGTCCAGTTCTCACATCCATACATGACCATGGGAAAAACCATAGCCTTAACTAGACGGACTTTTGTTGGCAAAGTAATGTCACTGCTTTTTAATATACTATCTAGGTAGGTCATAACTTTCCTTCCAAGGAGTAAGTGTCTTTTAATCTCATGGCTGCAATCAGCATCCGCAGTGATTTTGGAGCCCCCAAAAATAGTCTGACACTTTTTCCACTGTTTCCCCACCTATTTCCCATGAAGTGATGGGACCAGATGCCATGACCTTAGTTTTCTGAATGTTGAGTTAAGCCAACTTTTTCACTCTCCTCTTTCACTTTCATCAAGAGGCTTTTTAGCTCCTCTTCACTTTCTACTATAGGGGTGGTGTCATCTGCCTATCAGAGGTTATTGATATTTCTCCTGGCAATCTTGATTCCAGCTTGTGCTTCTTCCAGCCTAGCATTTCATATGATGTACTCTGCATATAAGTTAAATAAGCAGGGTGACAATATACAGCCTTGATGTACTCCTTTTCCTATTTGGAACCAGTCTGTTGTTCCATGTCCAGTTCTAACTGTTGCTTCCTGACCTGCATACAGGTTTCTCAAGAGGCAGGTCAGGTGGTCTGGTATTCCCATCTCTTTCAGAATGTTCCACAGTTTATTGTGATCCACACAGTCAAAGGCTTTGGCATAGTCAATAAAGCAGAAATAGATGCTTTTGTGGAACTCCCTTGCTTTTTCCATGATCCAGAGGATGTTGGCAATTTGATCTCTGATTCCTCTGCCTTTTCTAAAACCAGCTTGAACATCTGGAAGTTCACAGTTCACATATTGCTGAAGCCTGGCTTGGAGAATTTTGAGCATGACTTTACTAGTGTGTGAGATGAGTGCAATTGTGCAGTAGTTTGAGCATTCTTTGGCATTTCTTTTCTTTGGGATTGGAATGAAAACTGACATTTCCCAGTCCTGTGGCCACTGCAGTTTTCCAAATTTGCTGGCATATTGAGTGCAGCACTTTCACAGCATCATCTTTCAGGATTTGAAATAGCTCCACTGGAATTCCATCATTTCCACTAGCCTTGTTCGTAGTGATGCTTTCTAAGGCCCACTTGACTCCACATTCCAGGATGTCTGACTCTAGGTGAGTGATCACACCTTCGTGATTATCTGGCTCGTGAAGATCTTTTTTGTATAGTTCTTATGTGTATTCTTGCCACCTCTTCTTAGTATCTTCTGCTTCTGTTAGGTCCATACCATTTTTGTCCTTTATCAAGCCCATCTTTGCATGAAATGTTCCCTTGGTATCTCTAATTTTCTTGAAGAGATCTCTTGTCTTTCCTATTCTGTTGTTTTCCTCTATTTCTTTGCATTGATTGCTGAGGAAGGCTTTCTTATCTCTCCTTGCTATTCTTTGGAACTCTGCATTCAAATGGGAATATCTTTCCTTTTCTCCTAAATGCCAGTTTCAGAGTCCTTTAGTATTACTATAATTTACATATAAAAACAAATTTCAATATAATTTTCATAATGCTTTCAAGTTGGACTCTCTACAAATGATAAAAATTCATATAATAATGCATTATAATTATTGAAATCTTAATATATTAAAGGCATTGTTCTAAGTCTCATACTTCCAATGCATTAAATAGTATTTCACCCCAGACCCACAAACTTTGTTTATACATGGTCTCTGCTCTCATGTTGAAAGGGTAGTTAAATAAATAAGTATATAGATGAGCAAGATAAATTGGAATATACTAAATATTTCAAAAAGAAAAAAACATCCTGAGATAGTGAGTGGTGGACCAGGTACTAACTTAGAATGCCATGGATGATTTCTTTGAATGAGTATCATTTGAAGAGAGATGTGAAGAACAAGGAAGAGACAGACAGGCATATACATCCCACGCCAGTATAGCAGCGAATAAGAATGTCCTGAACCAAAGACAAGTTTGCTATAATCACAAAATAAAAAGATGGACTTTATGTTTGGTGCACAGTGAAAGAAAATAAGGTTAGGAGATAAGAGGGCAGAAAGGTAGGTAATGACAAATCATGCAGGGTAATACAAAGTAATTTTATTTTCACTTTAGATGCAATGGAAAAGCACAGTAGAATTTTAATCAGGCAAGTGATCTTACCTGATTTACATTTTATATACATTTTGCATAGATATTAGAAGCAAGATAAAGCAAGAAAAAATTGGTTTGGTAGGTAAAACTCAAGTAATCTCTTTGGCCATATTAAATTGATCCAACCAGTCCATTCTAGAGGAGATCAATCCTGGGTGTTCATTGGAAGGACTGATGCTAAAGCTGAAACTCCAATACTTTGGCCACCTCATGCAACAAGTTGATTCAATGGAAAAGACTCTGATGCTGGGAAGGATTGGGGGCAGGAGGAGAAGGGGAAGACAGAGAATGAGGTGGCTGGATGGCATCACCGACTCGATGGACATGAGTTTGAGTGAAGTCTGGGAGTTGGTGATGGACAGGGAGGCCTGGTGTGCTGTGATTCATGGGGTCGCAAAGAGTCGGACAGGACTGAGCAGCTGAACTGAACTGAAAGTAGGACTGGATACTTGTGGATCCCAGTATAAAAGAAAATATTGGGTCCTTGCTAATAATTATTAAGAACTTCAAAATGGTGACCATAGTTCTTTAAACCAAATAAAGGGCCTTCCTAAACACAAGCCTCCATAAAACTGAACATCTAAGATAGATCCATTCCTGCCTTTAGTTAGTTAAGAGGAGATTCCTGTCAGTCAGTTAGTTGTACATAAATGCTTGAGTTATGACAGAATCTATTAGGAGAAAGCTACCCAATTCAGTGTGACCCACTTCAAGGTGGAGATAAAATTGAGGTTATCAACCTGTAACACTGTTGAAGTTTAAGTGTAAGGATGAAGGAAGATCTCAAAAAGGTGAGAGTTTTTGTTTTTCATCAGAGTAGGCATATTTTGTCCAACATAACTGGAGAACAGGGAAAGAAGTGAACAAAAATATTGTGAGACTGATAGATTTGAAAATGGAAAGGTGAGCAATACCAGGTCAATCAATCCAGGAGGTATGATAAAGAAAGAGAAGGCCAAGGAGATTTAGCCTGATGCACGGAAGAGTTTATTTTGACAAATCACCGAAATGCAGCTGAATATGCAGTGAGAGTAGTGGTAATGATTAATGAAAATGTGCAATCACTTTAGTGATGTGGAGAAATTGTGGTAAGTATAAAGAACTTTGGGGTGAGGAGTTTCTAAATGAGGAGGAAGGTAAAACAACTTGGAAATGGCATTGTAGACAAGGAAGACAAGTAGCAAAACATTACCGTGCCATAATGAAATTATGCAATCGAGAAGGCTCATTGGAAAGGTTTGCAAGGACACAAAGGAGGATCTGAAAAGTCGGCCTAATTAATATGCTCAGAGCTCCAAGTCTTGATAATGGTGATGACTCATGCAGGAGGCTGGAATTCTGGTAGTATCTATCATAAACAGAAATATAACATTGAAGATAGCTTTGAGGATATAATATAGGGATAGTTCTAAGTCACTTCAGTCATGTCTGACTCTTTGTGACCCCATGGACTATAGCCTGCCAGGTTACTTTGTCCATAGGATTTTCCAGGCAAAGATATCAGAATGGGTTACCATTTCCTCCTCCAGGGGATTAAACCCGCATCTGGATACTGGGAATGAATTTAAACCAAAAGTCTTGGTGTGACAGACATCTCTGGAAGTATGGAGTGAAAGTCAAGACGATGACTAAATAACAAGACTCCCTTACTGGACTGATCTGAGACCGTCCAGTCTATCTTAATCAGGTAGAAAAGTCAGGGAACACAGGAATCTCTGCAGTCCTATAGCTTTAAATCCATGCTATCATTTAAACATTCGTACAGCTTTATGAGGTAAGTGCTGAATTATTCCTTTTTTACAGAAAAAGAAACTATGGTTTAAAATAAATTAGAAAATCTTGCCCCAAAGTTCTCAACAAGTGATAGCAAATCAACAATTGGTGGCAAATCCATTGCTTGAACTCATGCCTTTAAGCATCACACAAACTGTTTCACTCCTGATGTCACCTTTAAACTACAAATTATTACTGATAATTACGTAAGGTATATTTAACTATTAGCCCCCATTTTCCAGATAGGAAAACTGACTCAGTTTAGGATAGGTAAATTTCCTAGACATACAGCTACCAAGTAACCAATTATAGGACTTGAACACCTTGTCCAGACCTGTAAAATGGGAGTTTAAGAGTCTAAATACACAGTATCTCATACAAAGACCTCTTTTTAAAATGGGTTTGTTTTTCTGGTTTGAATACAGTATGTGAATTTAAATCTCTAATTCAAAGCAAGAAGTTGGAAACTGTCTACTTGTGAATCCTTTTGTCTCACAATAGAATAAGGAGAAAGGGATTAAATGAAAAGCTCCCATAGATTCAAGCGGGTTCATCTGAGTGTAAAAGTGCTGCAGTGACTGAATGTGTTTTATATATTGTAGCATTTTAAGATCTTGGGAGTATTACAAGAAAATGATTTAACTACTTTCAGCTGTCCTGTATGAGTTGTTCATAATCACTGATTTGGCTTTTCAGATGAGCATAATAAAGTTCTCAATATAGCTCTTTCAACAGCACCAGCCGTGCTGACTCTTCAGTATGAGATGGCACAGCCACACAGGATATCTTCACATCCAAGCAAAGCAAAAATTTAAAAAAAGAATTCAAGTCCCTACAGTGGCATTCTGGTATGTCTCTTGGTTCATTTTTGTTAGACAAAGGTGCTGAGTCTTTGAAAAGTTTGATACTTTTAATCACATTTTCCATGATATCTATGGCTTCAGAATGCAGTAATTCTACTAAGACGACTGTTTTTCAATTTGGCAATTTCTTTTTATAGGTCTGATTTACAAACCAACTCTGATACAGTCAGATTATAATGCTGTGTGCCAACTGAAAAAAATATTAACACAATCAATTGACCTTCACCAATGAACTAAGATACTCTTGTTTGTAAAAACTTCTGTCTCATGTTGATTCCTAACTAGCCTCTATCCAAAAACTAGAGAAGATAACAAAGCAATGTGTAGTGATGGACCTAGGCCAAGAGTCAATCCTCTGACTTGGTCAGTGCTCACTGACCAGTTTGATTTTAGTGAAGTTGTCCCACCTTTCTGGATTTAGCTTTCAACACAGATCAAAGAATTCCATTTTATACAAAGAAATGTGTTAAAGACAGACATCATGAGAAAATTTTAAAACTTTCTATAAAAATATTATGAATTAAGGCTTTTATAAAATTCAAGGTTTTAAATATCACATTGTGTTTTTAGTGGTTTTTTTTTTGGGGGGGAGTTTGTTTTTTGTATATTGTCTTTTCATTTTATTGATGGTTTCTTTTGTTGTGCAAAAGTTTTTTAGTTTGATACAGTCTTGCTTGTTTAGTTTTGCTTTTTTACACTTGCTTCTGGTGTTAAATCCAAAAAACAAAAAATCACTGTCAAGACCAATGTCAAGGAGCTTATTTCCTGTGTTTACTTCCAGGAATTTTATGATTTCACGTCTTATATGCAAGTTTTAATCAATCAAGTTGTGTTTTTTTTTTTTTGAATGATGTAAGATGTGTCCAATTTTAATGTAAACTAGATTGCACAATTCCTATCTTTAAATTCCATCCAAGTAATTCTTCCCACTTTGCACAAATCTAAAATCTGTAACTTGGCCAAGAAGTTGCTGAATAATATGTCTTCTCACAATCTCATTGGTCATATATTCTTCTCTTTGTTGTTTTCATCTCCATTTAGTTGGTTGACTATGTATATATTTTCCATATGTAATTTTTTAATAGAATGCTCCATTGAGCCAAGTTTTTGTAAAATTAATTGCTTCTTTCTTCTGAAAGGGTCTTCTCTGACATAATTCAGATGAGGTTTCCCAGCTGCAATCTCAACCTAGCTTTCACAGTGAAAAAAAAAAGTGAGGTATCATTTATTACCTCTATGAAGAGATCTATCATGTTTGTTTTATTGACTTCCAAATACCCATAATGTAGCACAATACCTAGATGCCTAGCATATGATGAGAGGATATAAATATTTACTCAGCAGGTGTATATATTCATGTGTTAAAGATCTGTATTGAATGATTAATTAAATTAATGAAACCATACTAGGTATAGTTTCTAGTTTCAAAAAATTTAAAATGGTTTATATTGATAAAACATAATAACCAATATTGATATTTTTAATATTTAGAGAGAGAATAAAGTCTGATTTATAAATGAGTTTTCAATAAAACATAAAAGGCTTTGAAGATTCTAATATATTAAAAACTTTACTTCAGATATATCTGAACCTAGTAGCTCAAAAAGGTTAATCTGTGTCCAACCAAGATTTTAATACAACTTGTTGATTCATGAATATAAGGATTCTGCTCACATTTATTTATTTTTAATTTTACTTATTTTTTATTTTTTGAAGTACCATTGATTTACAATATTGTATTAGTTGTAGGTGCACAGCAAAGTGATTTAGTTACATATACATATACTTTATCAGAGTGTTTTCTCTTGTAGGTTATTACAAAATATTAATCACAGTTCTCTGTGCTATACAGTTGGTCACTACTTATATTTAAATCATTCAGTTCAGTTCAGTTCAGTTCATTTCAGTCGCTCAGTCGTGTCCGACTTTCCGCGACCCCATGAATCACAGCACGCCAGGCCTCCCTGTCCATCACCAACTCCCGGAGTTCACTCAAACTCATGTCCACAGAGTCGGTGATGCCATCCAGCCAGGATTTCTAAAATTAAAGGCCAGCAAAACTGGCCCACTGAGTGAAATATTTTAAATATGTGGAAAATAGTCTACTTCTAAGTACTAACTTGTTCACTTGTTCCTGAATATATAATGAATGGTTGCATCTTCAAATATTATTTGAACCTGAATACGTGTATGTTTATTGATTTGGAGTCAGCAGATTATACATAGCATAGAAAAATATACATATTAAAAATCTGATTCAAATACTCTTTTGTTGTCAAAACTGGTAAAATCTTGAAGCAGAAATGGCATCCGTTTTAAAAATTGTGGACAACTGTTCCTAGTACTTAGTGCAACAAACAAAAGAATACAATCGGTGTTGAGTTTTTACTATGTACAAGTCCTAAGGCACTTAATTTCAACTATTTCTCTAGACACACACTGAAGGAAATAATACTATATTACCCTCTCTACAGATAATAATACTGAACCTAGAGAGATTAATAATTCCAAGAACAAACAGCTAAGGTGACGATTGTGAAGAGAACATATGACATGGGATTTTCTTCAAAGAAATGAGAAAAAAAAAGGAGTGAAATCAGGAATTCTTGACTATTAATAGACTTTTAAACTTTCCACACTACTGAATTAATGTACATTTCAATAGAGTGCTTATTATTATAAATTTGTCTAATATTATAATTAAAACATAATTAAAATAATGGTAGTATAAAATATTTGTATTTGCTTATATTGGAAAAATGCAAAATACAAATAATATTATACATTTATAGTGTTTTCAATGAAATCTTCCAACTCCAACTTGTAAGACCATTGAAATATATGTGGCACTCTTACTTAGAAAACTTAGATTAATTATAATATCTCATATATGATCATGCTTAACAATATATATGTGCTGTGTTGTGCTTAGTTGCTCAGTCATGTCCGACTCTTAGGGACCCCATGGACTACAGCCCTCCAGGCTCCTCTGTCCATGGAATTCTCAAGGCAAAAACACTGGAGTAGGTTGCCATGTTCTCTTCCTGGGGATATTCCTAACCCAGGGATCGAACCCAGGTCTCCTACATTGCAAGCAGATTATTTACCAATTGAGCCGCCAGGGAAGCCCAATAATACATATAACACCTCACTAAAGAAGCTATTATGAGAACTAGTAAAAAATTACTCTCATATTCACAAATATAATAAAAAATAAAAGTCAATTTTAAGACATAAGAGAGTGTTTTCTGATTAACTGTTATTACATCACAGCATATGGAAACAAAGTCACATGTAGAGAACGCTTATTCTTGCTAATTAAATAAAGAAAAACAGTGATCAAATATGATGGATTTAAGCCTAAGATGTATCATGTTGGAAAGAATAAAGTTTTATTTGTTAAAATACTAAAGTTTTAACTTTTTTTTTTTTTTGCTGTTTCAAAGAAAATGGACAGTTTTGTAAACACTGTCACATTAGCAAGAGTTTAAAAAATATCTGCTTAGAGATTATTTGCTCACAAATTCGACGCGTAATGGTTAACACAACAGAAAAGAAAATCCAGTCAAAATATTGCCAAATTTGAAAACAAATCTGTTGGACCAGGGATCAGGTAATTTTCACTGACATACTAGATTTCATAAAATAGCCTTGCAATACATTTTTTTAAAAACCTGCAATTAAGATCTGCTGAAGTGCCAGGACATAATCTTAAACTTTTAATGTATTGAATTGCCTGTGTCCTTTCATATTCTTCCCCCTCTCTCTCTTTCTTTGTCTCTCTCTCCTTATACCACCAAAATCAAATGAAATGGATTACATACACTTTTTCTCTGCAGGTATCATCTGTTTATTAAGCCAACTCTTTCCCTTGTGGCTCAGCTGGTAAAAAATCCGCCTGCAATGTGAAAGACCTGGGTTTGATCCCTGGGTTGGGAAGATCCCCTGGAGAAGGGAAAGGCTACCCTCTCCAGTATTCTGGCCTGAAGAATTCCATGGACTATACAGTCCATGGGATCGCAAAGAGTTGGACACGACTGAGCAACTTTCACTCACTCACTCTGAAGTTATTTAGTGGACCATTTATGTGTGGGGTGTATCTTATCTCTCTTCCCCTCACCCTTTCATACTTTTCTTCCTCCCACTATTCTTTCTTTTTTTTTTTTTTCTCATTTTTAAATGTTTCTAACTACAGAAAACTTTCCATTTCTTGTCTCTATGTTTCAACCTCAGTACCCGATGGCGAATCTAACAGACACAGTCCTTGAAGATCGCTTCCATTCACACCAGTGAGGAAATGTAACGATTCTCTTTATGAACTTGTTCACTGATAATTTCATACTTATGTAGCTAATACCAACATTTAAAAATAACTCACAATTATAAGTCCGCATTCCATATTTTTTCTAAGTTGATATTCAAAATTTTGATACATAAATTGTTATTTGCAATGACTGAATTATGAGGTATACCATTTGTCAAATGGAAAAAGTAAGGGGGTAACACTATGGGCTTTCTTGGGTCTCTTTTTGTAGTTCTTGCATTGGCTCACTGGTGACCTTCAGCAAATGGAGCTCAGTTGATCTGACTGTAAAACAAGGACAGCCTCACTGACCTGTCTTCCAGTGGTGTTACAAGACTCAATAAATCAAAGCTTACACAGTTAAGGTTCTCAGATGAATTGTGCTGTATCAGGGTGAAATGTCAGAGTACAAAAACTGCTTGTACCTTTTATACATCAGTTATTACCAAATGGACACTGCAAAATAGTATCACCTCCCACCTTCTTTAAAGTATTCTCAACTTCCTGAAAGAATGCTTAGTTCAGCTGATTTAAAATAGGATGTTTAATAGATTATATTAACCTCAGAAAACAATTCCTTATCTCAAGCATCCAGTAAAAATATTTTTGCCCTGTTGTGTCTGATAACTAACACAAATAAGTCCTTTTTAAACAAATTATGGATTAATAAATGCATTTGCATGTTGTACTGTCTTTGCTTGGTTTTCAGATATGCAATTTGGAGTTGATAAACAACTAGAGAACCTTTGCCAACACAATATATAAGAAGTTGGTGGTAAATTTTTAATCATCTATATTCAGAGTTGAAAATTAATTTTACTTTGATTTTTTTAAAACATCCACTGATTAAACTTAAGCAGCCAAACATCTTAGGCATTTAACTTCAATGTTGTGTCCTCCCCTATCAGAGCAAAATTGGGCATTTTCCTATACACAATAGAGGAAAAAAGGCAATTACTATCAATCAGTGACTAAGCAACAGATTGGAGTATTTAGAAAGACTCATTCATAAACAGATTTTCAGCAGTGTTCAGCTCCTCTGATTAGATTCCATAGATTTTAAATTGTAGCTAATTAGGCTGTCATCGGTTCATTAATGGCTCTACTGATTCAGCACTCCCTCACCTGCATGCATATTAAAGCTCATTAGCTCCCTTGTCTAAAATACCACCTGCATTAATTGCTGCCAGTGCACCAGGACCCTTCAGAAGGCTCTTCTGACAAGGATTCTACCTGCTTGGAGTGCCCCATGCCCCTGAAAGCTCTTCAGAAGAGCTCACACATAAAGTTCATGGTGCTGCACACGTGGTGAGACGGCAGCTGTTGTAAGGGCAGTCAAGCCTGTTTTACACTTAACAGCAGGATATAAATAATTAGTGATGCCTTTGCTATGGGGCTTAACACAGGCCACTGTATCCCATTCTAAGCTTCTAGTAAACCATCCCTCTCTACAAAATAAGCTCCAAGTCATCTTTCTTTTGATTCTGATTTCTTTATCAGCTTCCACAAAATACTAAGACTGAGCCAGAGGAGAAAGTGCACTGTAGCTTTCTTTTACTATATGATTGTTGTCCCTTGTGATTGCAACCTGAGTCACTCAGTAGGACATTTAAAACACCCTCAGTTCTGTAGCTGCAGCAATGTTACCATCAACTAGTCAATTACAATCTCATGTGTTTTAAAATAGATTTTGTCTCTAAAGTCAAAGCATTTATTTATTTATTTTTTATATTTTGCCAAAATGACATCTTTGCTGCAAAAGGATAAAGAATTCAGAGTTACCAGCAGGAATGCTCCAAAGAAAGGAGTCCTACTAAGGATAAGCTGCCAAAATGGTGATAGTTTTAAAGTTGGCTCTTGGTAAAACTAATGCTTATTTTCCAGCTGTTTTGCCTTCTTTAACTCTTTCTCCTAGTGCTAAAGTTTTTAATTGTAGGCTGCAGCCAAGCACTAGTTACAGTTCATAACTGAAGTATTGCTGGTCTTCAGACATATTATTGTAGTGAACTTTTGATTGGGGAGTTTCAATTATGGATTCAAAGTATCAAATTAGAAGAAATGCATGATGTCATGTGTATTGAAAACTATTTGTTCATACATTGTTTCCAGTTTTTGATAGCTTCAGGTGAGAGGGAATATCTGACCTCTGTTAATTCATCACAGGAAGAAAAAGATCGCCAATAAATGATGTTTAAAAAATGAATGAATGAGAAATTAAGTACCTAGTAATTAGAGTTCTTTTTTTAAAAAGGACAACTCATACAAAGTGAGAAGCAGCCAGTTATTTTTTGGCAGCTTCTATAGCAACAATACTGACTGTCCTTATAATAAAAGCAGCTGACAGGTACAAACACAAATCCTTTTTTAAATTTTGCTTTATTCTGTAAACTGTATAATGCTTTTAAGGCCAGAATTGTCAGTGATCACTGATTGTACAGATGATGGGATATTTACTACCTTCTTGTGTCAAAAAATAAGGATAAACCATATTGAGGAAGAAGTACCAGAAGCTTGTTATGAAAATATCCATCTTACCCAAAAATTTTTTGATAAATTTTTAAGTTAAAATTTCTCCTAATAATTTCAGGATTTTTTATTTTTTTCAATATCTTTTTAGTCTACAAAGAATACTATTTTCCATAAGGCATATATGATGTTGACAAATGTTTATTATGAAAAATAAAATAGAATCGTTACCCTATTGTGACCTGTCTAGTAGAAAGTAGATAGAGAGAGGGAAAGGTCACTAAATATTTTTTTTTCTGTAAACTGTTACTACACATTTATTACTGTGTGTTTTCTAATCTTTTCTAGCAACTGATATCTACTATAATCAGAAAAACCTCACTTGTGCTGCCCAGGACATGTGCAGACTCTAAAGCCCCAGTCAGCCAAAATATAAATGAATATAGTGAACCCAAGATATAGATGAACAATTTTTAAGACCTAGATTCTAGACTGGCCTTTTGGGTAAGAGTTATAGCAACTCATAACAATCCTTCAATAGGCTAAAAATTACAATATTCATAGATTTAGGAAAGCAACTATTGTCACTTCATTTCATGCTCTGCTATTCTACATGGAATAAAAACAAGGCAGTGTCTAATACCAGAATCACTGATATCTTTTGCAGAATTAGAATAAAAAACCTGCTTCGATTTCCAAATTCAGGAGAAGTCACAGTTGTTTCATCATTTGAGACCAATCGCAACACCATTATTAAAATTAGAACTATTTAATGAGTATGTACTATGTGTGAGGGCTTCCCTGGTGACTCAGCGGGCGAAGGAATCTGCCTGCAATGCAGGAGAAGCGGGTTTGATCCCTGCGTTGGGAAGACCCCCTGGAAGTGGAAGTGGCAACCCACTACAGATATTCTTTCCTGGAGAATCCCAAAGACAGAAAAGCCTGGCGGGCTACAATCCAAGGGGTCACAAAGAGTCAGACATGACTGAGCGACTTAACACACACGCACACACTATATGCCAGAGACTTCCTTAAGTTCTGGAGCTGATGCTAAAGCAATATTACATTTACATAAAAAATTAATATTCATTTATATATTATATAAATGTATACAATTTATGTATACATTATACAAAATATATGTATTTGTTTATTTATATAATTGTTCCTAATTATGTTATTAGATTGAAACATTTGAAACTGATTTAGGGGAAAAATGGTAGTTTCATATACTTCAACTTCAACCACATAAAAAGGCCAATAAGCACACAGCTTGAGGAGAAAAACATCTGACCATGCTTATCATATAGTTTGATGGGTATAATGAGAAATAATATTAAACACATAAATGCCACAAAGATAAGAAAAGGGTTAACTCTTTTGGAGAACAGGATCAAGGAAGGCTTTATCAAAGAAGTAAACACAAGAGCTGAGTTTTTTATGGATAAATAGGAGTTCATGACAATGAGAGATAGAAGACATGTATCATACAAGGTACAAAGTCATGATGTCATAAGCTTCATTTGGGTAAATACATAAATTTGGTACTACAGAAATATAAGTAGGAAAGAGGCCTATAGGCAGGAGACAGATCATTAATATTTTTGAATGCCATTTTGTATTCATCAGTCTAGAACTCCATTCTCCAACCCCAAAAATGTCTATGATGTGTAAAATACCCATGACATATATTTGCATTATTCAAAAACTATTGAATGTTCTACTCAGGTAACCCAAGTCACAGGTACAAACATCCACTGATGACAGCTTCCTTCTTCCCCTTCTTATTGCTGATATGTCTACAATTTCAGTGGGATTTTTTTACATTATGATATCATTCTTACTTGCCACTTACTGAAAGACTGACTTTGGTCTATGATTATATTTAACTCTAAATTGATAAACCAGTAGTAAGGAATTAATTTATTCATACAAACAATGCTGCAAACAAAGGCTAAAATTTCTGAGTTGTGCTATAAAAATAATTCACCCATAATTATTCACTGATTAGATATATATTTGTTGAGCATTTCCTCTCTGCAGACAGAGGTCTAGATTTGCCTCTACTGTAACTGAATATTAATATCTGAACCTAAAACTTATTGTCCTTAGTATCAAGGAAATATAACTTTGAAGGCTATCCACAGTATTAAGATAGTTAGATTTGGGATACTCTAAATACGTATCAGGATTTTTGAAAGAAACTGTTCTCCTGCTAAAGGAAGTATCAGTTAAGTTTAGGTCTCACTCTTGATGAAGTAATATATTAGTTAATGATGAATGTTGTGATTTAGTTGCTAAGTCACGTCTGATTCTTGCGACCCCATGGACTGTAGCCTGCCAGGCAAGAATACTAGAGTGGGTTGCTACACCCTCCTCCAGGAGATCTTCCCAACCGAGGGATAGAACCTGCATTGCAGGCAGATTCTTTACTGACTGAGCTAGGAGGGAAGAGCCTAGTGATGAATAGTGTATGCTATTGACACAAAAACCAAGTGAAAGTGTTAGTTGCTCCGTGTATCCAACTCTGTGTGACCCCACGGACTATAGCCCACCAGGTTCTTCTGTCCATGGAATTCCCCAGGCAAGAATACTGGAGTGGGTAGCCATTTTCTTCTCCAGGGGATCTTCCTGACCCAAGGTCCAAATCCAGGTCTCCTGCATTGCAGGAAGATTCCTTACCATCAGAGCCACCAGGGAAGCCTGATATAAAAGCAAACTGACAGTCGACTTTTAAGTATACATGAATTGCAAAAGTATTATTATGGTCATCATTTACAATTTGTAACTAATACCACTATATAACAACGCATAAAATAAACCTTTAAGTATGAATAAACATATGAAAGAGATTACTTTCTGCTGTGCATTACACTTTATATTTTACAGGCAATTTTTTTCCACTTATGACATAATGACACAATTGCAATGAAGTGCATGATACATAACAAAATATTTAATGATATATATAATCCATATATATTGTTATAAGTCAGGTAATCATTAATTCAAAATCTATTCCATATTGAGTAATTGACATCGCTCAGATAAAAATAATGACTGCTATAATATCTCACACATAATAAGTTTGTATTAAATGTCCCAGAATGCCCTGATGAATGAATACATGATAGTATTTCACTGACAATAACACTGAATTTATAGCAGTTGGTAGTTGTATATTTAAGGCTGAAAAAAACATGGTGGATTTGAGCCTATTAACATTGATTTCATTATCCCATCCATTTATTCTGCTCTGTTTTTCTGCACAGTATTTACCATCCCCTGACATAAAGTATTTGTTCATCTGCTCATTTTCAGTTTCAACCTAATTTATAAAGTAATGAATATTCTATGAAAGCATAGACTTTGCCATTTCCTGTACTACTGAAATCTCACCCACATAAACAGTTTTGATACTGAGTAGACATTAAATTTCTTGAAGGAATAAATACATGACTGAGTTTTTAACTCCCATATGATAGAGTTTGTACAATTCAACCAACAGTAAGATATAATCAAAAGAGTCATAAGACATGACAATCTCTTTCATATGTCTATTCATAAATCATAAGACATGACATCAAAAATTGTGAAGAGTAACACTGGGCCTACATCCAAGACTTTCAGGTTTCATCCTTTATTATATTATAAACTATTGATTCAGAAGGATTGGATCAACTAATCTAACTATTCTAACTGAAGTCTTATTTTAAATATGTACCACATTAGGTTTCTACTTCAGCACAATATAAAGCCCACAACATCTACTCAGAGTATATTCATATATTTTTATTTTCACCATTCGTGTCTATTTAGGAAAGCATTGCAGTAGCAGTAGTTTCTAAAGATGTGGCGCTCTGTGTGAATGTGTGTGTTTGGCAGGTGAAACGATTTGGTTTTATGATTCTGATTAGCAGTAAGTTTCATTGAAATTTTATAATTGCTATTTAAAATGAATGCTTATGTTAGATTAGAACATCCAGAATCCCAGATTTCACACTAGCAGCTATTAATTTTAATCTCTGTCTTCCAACTATGAATTAGACTGCCATTTATCTTTTTCTTATTTATGTATAGTGATTACATAATGTTAAAATTAAAATCTTATCAAAGAAAGATTTCAATTCACAACATGTTTTGCAGGTGTACCTTTCTTGAAGTTTACTTTTTCTCCCCATCCTTTACCCAAAAAACAGAGCTAAACTTTTGAAAATCTTTTTTTCTTCTTTTTTGTAATTATTTATTTCTTCTGTTTTTTTTTTTTTTTCTTTACAATATTGTATCGGTTTTGCCATACATTGACATGAGTCTGCCACGGATGTACATGTTTCCCATCCCAAACCCCTCTCCCACCTCCCTCCCCATCCCATCCCTCTGGGTCATCCCAGTGCACCAGCACCGAGCATCCTGTATCATGTACCAAAACTGGACTGGTGATTCATTTCACATATGATATTTTACATGTTTTAATGCCATTCTCCCATATCATCCCACCCTCGCCCTCTCCCACAGAGTCCAAAAGACTGTTCTACGCATCTGTGTCTCTTTTGCTGTCTCGCATACAGGGTTATCGATACCTTCTTTCTAAATTCCATATGTAAGTGTTAGTATTCTGTATTGGTGTTTTTCTTTCTGGTTTACTTCACTCTTTATAATAGGCTCCAGTTTCATCCACCTCATTAGAACTGATTCAAATGTATTCTTTTTAATGGCTGAGTAATATTCCATTGTGTGTATGTACCACAGCTTTCTTATCCATTCATCTGCTGATGGACATCTAGGTTGCTTCCATGCCCTGGCTACTGTAAACAGTGCTGCGAAGAACACTGGGGTACACGTGTCTCTTTCAATTCTGGTTTCCTCAGTGTGTATGCCCAGTAGTAGGATTGCTGGGTCGTATGGCAGTTCTATTTCCAGTTTTTTAAGGAATCGCCACACTGTTTTCCATAGTGGCTGTACTAGTTTGCATCCCCACCAACAGATTAAGAGGGTTTCTTTTTCTCCGCACCCTCTCCAGCATGTATTGCTTGTAGACTTTTGGATAGCAGCCATTCTGACTGGTGTGAGATGGTACCTCATTGTGGTTTTGATTTGCATTTCTCTGATTATGAGTGATGTTGAGCATCTTTTCATGTCTTTATTAGCCATCTGCATGTCTTCTTGGGAGAAATGTCTGTTTAGTTCTTTTGCCCATTTTTTTGATTGGGTCGTTTATTTTTCTGGAATTGAGCTGCAGGAGGTGCTTGTATATTTTTGAGATTAATTCTTTGTCATTTGCTTCATTTGCTATTATTTTCTCCCATTCTGCTAGCTGTCTTTTCACCTTGCTTATAGTTTCCTTTCTTGTGCAAAAGCTTTTAATTTTAATCAGGTCCCATTTGTTTATTTTTGTTTTTATTTCCAATATTCTGGGAAGTGGGTTATGGAGGATCCTGCTGTGATTTATGTCGGAGAGTGTTTTGCCTATGTTCTCCTCTAGGAGTTTTATAGTTTCTGGTCTTATATTTAGATCTTTAATCCATTTTGAGTTTATTTTTGTGTATGGTGTTAGAAAGTGTCCCAGTTTCATTCTTTTACAAATGGTTGACCAGTTTTCCCAACACTACCTTTTTAAGAGATTGTCTTTTCTCCATTGTATATTCTTGCCTCCTTTGTCTAAGATAAGATGACCATAGGTGTGTGGATTTATCTTTGGGCTTTCTATTTTATTCCATTGATCTATATTTCTGTCTTTGTGCCAGTACCATACTGTCTTGATGACTGTGGCTTTGTAGTAGAGCCTGAAGTCCGGCAGGCTGATTCTTCCAGTTCCATTCTTCTTTCTCAAGATTGCTTTGGCTATTTGAGGTTTTTTGTATTTCCATAGAAATTGTGAGAGTATTTGTTCTAGCTCTGTGAAAAATACCGTTGGTAGCTTGATAGGGATTGCATTGAATCTATAGATTACTTTGGGTAGTAAACTCATTTTCACTATATTGATTCTTCCAATCCATGAACATGGTATATTTCTCCATCTATTTGTGTCCTCTTTGATTTCTTTCACCAGTGATTTATAGCTTTCTATATGTAGGTCTTTTGTTTCTTTAGGTAGATATAATCCTAAGTATTTTATTCTTTTCATTGCAGTGGTGAATGGAATTGTTTCCTTAATTTCTCTGTTTTCTCATTGTTAGTGTATAGGAATGCAAGGGATTTCTGTGTGTTAATTTTATATCCTGCAACTTTACTATATTCATTGATTAGCTCCAGTAATTTTCTGGTGGAATTTTCAGGGTTTTCTATGTAGAGGATCATGTCATCTGCAAACAGTAAGAGTTTTACTTCTTTTCCAATCTGGACTCCTTTTATTTACCGAAAAACCAGAGCTAAACTTTTGAAAATCTTTAAGAGATAAAACATGAAGGATGTCTTAGAAATCTATAAAAATGTGTGAAATATAATTATTTGATTCAACAAGAGAACTATACTTAACAACATTCACAAAGTCATTATTATAGACTTTAAAATTTTAAGTACATATAAGGTATATGGTAATCTATAGATTACTGATTTTGGATACATTTATGAGAAAATTTTGATATGAAAAATTTAAATCTCATTCACAAATGGACTAAAATTATGTCACAAGCAATCAAAATTTTATCTGATATTTTGAAGCTATGAAAAGTGAAAGTAGCTCAATCATTTTTGACCCTTTGTGACCCCATGGACTGAACAGTCCTTGGAATTCCCCAGGCCAGAATACTGGAATGGGTAGCCTTTCCCTTCTCCAGAGGATCTTCTCAATTCAGGGATCAAACCAGGGTCTCCTGCATTGCAGGCAGATTCTTTACCTACTGAGCTATCAGAGAAATCCTTTTGAAACTGTAAGACAACAATATCTACATAACCTTAAAGCCAAACTGATCCACCTATTTTCCAAGTCTTTGTAAAATTTTGCTTAATAGTTTTAAAATTGACAGCCTGTAGGAAAAGGAAGGTAAGGAAAGTCATAATTTTAATGTGTAACATAAATCTTTTGTGTGATTTTTACTGATATCAAAGTTCTCGTGCCTTCTATACAGTGGGACTTCCAGGAAGAACTAAAACAGAGTTTAAATTTAATTGTTGGTAAATATGACATAAATATGGAGTGCAATCTTGCTGGCACATTATACTTTAGGAGTGCTTGCCTGCATTTCTCTGCCCAGCTCTACATCAATGTAGTAACTCCCAGAGTTTGGAAAAATCAACCTAATTCCAACCAGATGCATTGTTCCTAAAGAGTAGCATGGTGGCAACTGTTAGGCTGGCTTGTCTTGTCATACTTCCATGTAATCTGTTTGCAAAGAGAAATGAGTACAAATGGATTTAGATAGCTCTCAAAGAGGTGCGGCCGTGAGGAGCTATCCAACGCCTGAGGCCAGGGCTGGCGGCCGAGAGGAGCCACCCCACGTCCAACAGGCGGTGGCTGTGCGGGCGCAGGAGGGCTGAGAGGAGCTACTCCGCGTTCAAGGTCAGGAGGGGCGGCCTTGAGGAGATACCCCTCGTCCAAGGTAAGGTACAGCGGCTGCACTTTGCTGGAGAGGCTGTGCAGAGATTTTCCACGACCAAGGTAAGAGAAACCCAAATAAGACGGTAGGTATTGCGAGGGGGCATCAGAGGGCAGACAAACTGAAATCATAATCACAGGAAACTAGCCGATCTGATCACATGGACCACAGCTGAATGTGGTCCACTGGAGAAGGGAATGGCAAACCACTTCAGTATACTTGCCTTGAGAACCCCATGAACAGTAACAAAGGGCAAAATGATAGGATACTGAATGAGGAATTCCCCAGGTCGGTAGGTGCCCAGTATGCTACTGGAGCTCAGTGGAGAAATAACTATAGAAGGAATAAAGGGATGGAGCACAATCAAAACCAATACCCAGTTGTGGATATGACTGCTGATAGAAGCAAGGTCCGGTGCTGTAAAGAGCAATATTGCATAGGAACCTGGAATGTTAGGTCCATGAATCAAGGCAAATTGGAAATGGTCAAACAGGAGATGGCAAGAGTGAACATAGACATTCTAGGAATCAGTGAATTAAAATGGACTGGAATGGGTGAATTTAAATTGGATGACCATCATATCTACTATGTGGGCAGGAATCCCTTAGAAGAAATGGAGTAGACATCATGGTCAACAAAAGAGTCCAAAATGCAGTACTTGGATGCAATCTTAAAAATGACAGAATGATTTCTGTTCGTTTCCAAGGCAAACCATTCAATATTACAGTAATCCAGGCCTATGCTCCAACCAGTAATGCTGAAGAAGCCTAAGTTAATCGGTTCTATGAAGACCTACAAGACCTTTTAGAACTAACACCCAAAAAAGATGTCCTTTTCATTATAGGGGACTGGAATGCAAAAGTAGGAAGTCAAGAAACAACTGGAGTAACAGGCAAATTTGGCCTTGGAGCACGGAATGAAGCAGGGCAAAGGCTAATAGAGTTTTGTCAAGAGAATGCACTGGTCATAGCAAACACCCTCTTCCAACAACACAAGAGTAGACTCTACACATGGACATCACCAGATGGTCAATACCGAAATCAGATTGATTATATTCTTTGCAACCAAAGATGGAGAAGCTGTATACAGTTAGCGAAAACAAGACCAGGAGCTGACTGTGGCTCAGATCATGAATTCCTTATTGCCAAATTCAGAATTAAATTGAAGAAAGTAGGGAAAACCACTAGACCATTCAGATATGACCTCAATCAAATCCCTTATGATTATACAGTGGAAGTGAGAAATAGATTTAAGGGACTAGATCTGATTGATAGAGTGCCTGATGAACTCTGGATGGAGGTTCGTGACATTGTACAGGAGACAGGGACCAAGACCATCCCCATGGAAAAGAAATGCAAAAGAGGGAAATGGCTGTCAGAGGAGGCCTTACAAACAGCTGTGAAAAGAAGAGAGGCGAAAAGCAAAGGAGAAAAGGAAAGATATAAGCATCTGAATGCAGAGTTCCAAAGAATAGCAAGGAGAGATAAGAAAGCCTTCCTCAGCGATCAATGCAAAGAATAGAGGAAAACAACAGAATAGGAAAAACAAGAGACCTCTTCAAGAAAATTAGAGATTCCAAGGGAACATTTCATGCAAAGATGGGATCGATAAAGGACAGAAATGGTATGGACCTAACAGAAGCAGAAGATATATAGAAGAGGTGGCAAGAATACACAGAAGAACTGTACAAAAAAGATCTTCATGACCAAGATAGTCACGATAATGTGAGCACTGACCTAGAGCCAGACATCTTGGAATGTGAAGTCAAGTGGGCCTTAGAAAGCATCACTACGAACAAAGCTAGTGGAGGTGATGGAATTCCAGTTGAGCTATTTCAAGTCTTGAAAAATGATGCTGTGAAAGTGCTGCACTCAATATGCCAGCAGATTTGGAAAACTCAGCAGTGGCCACAGGACTGGAAGAGGTCAGTCTTCATTCCAATCCCAAAGAAAGGCATTGCCAAAGAATGCTCAAACTACCACACAATTGCACTCATCTCACACGCTAGTAAATTCATGCTCAAAATTCTCCAAGCCAGGCTTCAGCAGTATGTAAACCGTGAACTCCCAGATGTTCAAGCAAGTTTTAGAAAAGGCAGAGGCACCAGAGATCAAATTGCCAACATCCTCTGGATCATGGAGAAAGCGAGAGTTTCAGAAGAACATCTACTTCTGCTTCATTGACTATGCCAAAGCCTTTGACTGTGTGGATCACAATAAACTGTGGAACATTCTGAAAGAGATGGGAATCCCAGACCACCTGACCTGCCTCTTGAGAAACCTGTATGCAGGTCAGGAAGCAACAGTTAGAATTGTACATGGATCAACAGACTGGTTCCAAATAGGAAAAGGTGCACGTCAAGGTTGTATATTGTCACCTTGCTTATTTAACTTATATGCCGAGTACATCATGAGGAATACTGGGCTGGAAGAAGCACAAGCTGGAATCAAGATTGCTGGGAGAAATATCAATAACCTCCGATATGCAGATGACACTACCCTTATGGCAGAAAGTGAAGAGGAACTCAAAAGCCTCTTGATGAAAGTGAAAGAGGAGAGTGAAAATGTTGGCTTGAATCTCAACATTCAGAAAACAAAGATCATGGCATCTGGTCCCATCACTTCATGGGAAATAGATGGAAAAACAGTGGAAACAGTGTCAGACTTTATTTTTTTGGGCTCCAAAATCACTGCAGATGCTGACTGCAGCCATGAAATTAAAAGATGCTTGCTCCTTGGAAGGAAGGTTATGACCAATCTTGATAGTATATTAAAAAGCAGAGACATTACTTTGCCAACCAAGGTCCGTCTAGTCAAGGCAATGGTTTTTCCCGTGGTTATGTATGGATATGAGAGTTGGACTGTGAAGAAAGCTGATCGCCGAAGAATCGATGCTTTTGAACTGTGGTGTTGGAGAAGACTCTTGAGAGTCCCTTGGACTGCAGGGAAATCCAACCAGTCCATTCTAAAGGAGATCAATCCTGGATGTTCATTGGAGGAACTGATGCTAAAGCTGAAACTGCAATACTTTGGCCACCTCATGCGACGAGTTGACTCACTGGAAAAGACTCTGATGCTGGGAAAGGTTGGGGGCGGTAGGAGAAGGGGACGACGGAGAATGAGATAGCTGGATGGCATCACAGACTCTGTGGACATGAGTTTGAGTGAACTCCGGGAGTTGGTGATGGACAGGGAGGCCTGGCGTGCTGTGATTCATGGGGTCGCGGAGAGTCAGACACGACTGAGCGACTGAACTGAACTGAACTGACTGATTACTTACAGCAACAGTAATCATTGGTATCATTTCCCTGATCCCTAATTCCCATAGAGTAACAAAATAAGGCTCAGGTATTGTCTGCACATGCTATAGATATGCATGAAAAAGAGGAACCCTGAAATTAGGAAACCTTGATACCACATTGGAGATGCTGGCAAACCTGTTTTTCCTCCCCTTAGAGCGAAGCATTATATTTGATATTTTTGAATTCAAATATCTCCAGAAAGGGCAGAGAGACATCTTCACCTTTACTATCCTGAATGACCTCATGGAACAGGAGATCTCCCAGTTTATAATCATGGAATATAAATAAATTCGATTCAAAGTCTTTGCCTCTACCTTTCTAGAAATACCTTATTAAACAATGCTTGATAAAATAATCCTGGAGCATTTACTTATCTTCATGCTCTTGCTTATTCTATCAATTTGAGATAGGTTTTTTAAGGATGTTTTTTCTCCCAATGCCATCTATTTCATTTCTCTTTTCTAGTTCTCACCTCATCCCCACTCTAACCCTAAATTCAAGGGTGATTGTTCTCATCTATGAAATATCTGAACATAATTCACATAGCACTTATTCACATCTACATTATTTATAATTATATGCATGCACAAAGCACTCTTCATTGACTACAGACTGCTGAGATTTTTGTACTATTTCCAGACATATCTGTGTATTGGTGATACACAGATGCATATGAAGATAAAGATGTGAAAGAAATTTTATCCAAAAGATATGACACAATTACGATGTTATGAAGAGTATACATTCAAGAGTCAAAAGAAAACTACAGACAGTATTTTGATTTGTTTTTGTGTAAGGTTTTTAAGTTTATCCCCATAAAATTATGATAGTATTCTGATGGTATTTTTAGTGTAAACAGAATCTGAATGTGTATCTCTTTTCAAATTCTGAATATATTCATGCTTTCTCTCATTTTCTTCTTCAGTTTCAACAAAGATTTTTCTCCTTTGTATATTTCTCTATATTATTTCTGTTTTCTCTTTGATTAAGTGCTGTTTTTATCTTACTATGCCTTTAAATCTGTCTTATTTGGGTTTATTCTTTTTTTTTTTTTTTAAATAACATCATAAATGGAACACAGCTCCCAAATTAGCATCAAATGATTTTATAATATAAGCATTAAATTATTTTATTTTAATTTTTATTTATTTTTATTTTACCTAAATTTCAGAAGTTTTAAATGTATTATATAAATTGTCATTCAAGTCTAGTGAATTATTTCTATATAAATTCTTCTTGTACCCAGGAGTTGTTCACAAGTTTAGCTTTTAAATTTTCTAAATAAGTGGACATTTATGGAAGCTTTGTAACTTTACTTTTTCCATTGCTACTTATCATATTTTGCTACTGATGTTAGTGTTAATATTTTTCATGAAATTAGATATTTACACATTGAATTTTATATACATTTTTACACATTTTTGTGGCATTGAGGATGTAAAAAGACATTTTAGATGATTTTATTATTTCCTGAGAAATGGAAGTACAATAAAATTTTGTTAGTAAAGATATATAATGTCATAGCAAGCAGGACCTTTGCTGTCTCTACTCTTTTATATTTTAGAACCCAGAAATCTCATTAGTAATTTGTGAAATTTTCTAATTTGACAAGGAAACTCTCTTGAGTTTATGGTTTTAATAAAATTGCAGTTGAATATTTGTGTAGATAGATTGTGAGTATGTGAACTAAGTTGATTTGCTCCATGTGGCCAAATTAGTATGCTCTTCCCTTTTCTTTTTTCTTTTTAAATGCTTGATAATTTCTCCAATAAAGTTATTTAAGCTTGGGTTTTTCTTTATAGAAAATTTTTAATTATTAATTTAATGGCTCTATCTATCATTGGTAAATTAAGATTTCTTTTTCTTCCTGGGCCAAGTTGTATCTTTGTAGGATCTGTGTATTTGATTTATCAAATTTATTGACATGAAATTATTCATAATGTTCCCTCCTAGTTATTTAAAATTATTTAGGCAATTAGTGATGTTCCTTGTTTTGTTCCTAATTACAAAATTAAGATGTCAATATTTATTTTTCTTATAATCAATTTAACTTAAAGTTTATTACTTTTTATCTTTACAAAGAGCTAACTTTTAGGTTGTTTTTTTTTTTTTTTTTGCTTTTTAGGTCATCAGTCTGACTTTTATTATTTCTTTATTCCTACATACTTTATGCCTCTTTTTCTGCTGACTTTAGGTGGAAATTTTGGATATTGATTTTAAATTCTACTTCCTTATTAGCATAATTATTTAAAGCTATAAATTTCCCTCTGAGTGCTGCTTTATCTATATCCTACAATTTTAATAAATTTTTTCTGCTGTGGTATCATAATTCTCTGTGTGCTTAGAAACTTGTGTGCTAGTATATTTATTCATTACCTTTGAAAATTCTCAAATTGATTTGACAATAATTTATATACTGGCATAGTTCATAATTTACATAATATTCTCCTCAAAATTAAAAAAATAACATGACAGTTATTATAAGCTTCATTTTCAACTTCTATATATATATAAAAAAAGTTTATAAAAAGGCCTATTTGAAAGGGAATGTGGCATCCCAGTTTTGATAAAAGCATAATCTTCAAGGAAGAAAATGTGAAAGAATAAAGGAATCTAAGATAATACTGATGAATGGAGAATTTTGCCACATAAGATGTTTCCTCAGTAGATCATAATACTAACCCATCAGTATATTTTAACTTGAAAGCACTCATTATAATTTAGCAAAGTTTCTGTTTAACACTCTTAAATGTCAGAGAATAAAACCAAGTTTCAATAGTTCTTTTGTTCTTCAGGAAAAGGTTATATTTTGCTTCACCCTCTTATATGTGATTCGAATCTTCTGAAAAGCACATTCTCCAAGAAAGATTTCATAGTGTCTCTGGCAGGAGCAGAGAGAAAGTAATCATTGTGAAAGACACCTAAAGCATTCTACATAACAAAGACATATTCTCCAGTGCAAAATCCTTATCAAAATCTTGTCTCAGAGGTATGGATAAGGGCAATACTTTCACTCCATCCTCCTATGGTTCCCCTATTTCACTCAGGGGTAGGGGAGAACTATACTAAAAGGTCAAGACACACATGAGATTTAATTGGGAGATTATAGAATGCTACCCACCCCCAATATATACATACACCTTATCATCACACCACCAGAGAGCCAGTGTTTCAACAGTGGAAACACCTCAAAGAATTGCAAAATGCAGACTCTCTCAAAGGAGGAATACTCAGAGAGGGCCAAAGTAAATATGGGAAGACAAAAATCAAGGTTACTCAAGAAATATGAAACCTCTGGCACCTATAGTATCAGAAAATATTTTTAAAAGCACAGTCAATAGCCAGATTAACAGAAATTCTCACAGTAAAGCCCTATGTACCTCAGTTTCTATTATACAAGTTAAGCTTTCAACAAAAAACTTACAAGGTGTATTAAAAGAAAAACAAACAAAAAACCCCTCCACAGTTTAAAGAGAAGAACTGAGCATAAAAACCAGACTGAAGTATGATGCAGATATTGAAACTATCACACAAGTAATTAAAAATAACTATGATTGATATGTTAAGGGCTATAACGGAAAAAGCAGAGAACAGCTAAGATCAGATTGATGATTTAAGCACAAAGACTGAATTTATGAGAAAGATTCAAGTCTAAATCATAGTAACAGAGACTAGAATGATAGTTACCAGAGGTTGGGCTGCTGGGAAAAAGGGAGATTTAAAACACAGGAAAGACTCAAAAGGAAATGTTAGTAAAGGAAATAATGTAATAAAAATAAGAAATAACTTTGTCATCTTTCTATTACCACACAATTTCTTCTAAAAATCATCTTTATGTTATTTATTTTTTATTAATCCCTTGTGTAATAGCTAAAACTTTCTGATTTACTACATAATGGTTCTAAATTCCTCAAGTTAACATCCTTGTAGCTATGATTCTGGTCTGAGTCATAATCGTATCTTATCTTTATTTACTCACAAGTATTTCTGGAGTCTTCTCAATGTTCCAGACTATAGGTTATACATTGAAAATACAGCAATGAACAAAACAGCTTTTCCTCATGGAGAATTTGAGGTATATTCTAGATGATCAAATCATTCCCTATGGAGATAAGGTTAACAATTCTGAAAAAATATGCATGAACACTGGATTTGATAAATGAATAGAATAAATGATTGATGGTGAGAGACATGTTTCATTGTTGGAAAGGGAGGTTACATACAGGCAAAGAGAGAAAGCTAGAATGATCCACATGGTGATAGACTAAATTTGGAGATATCAGTACAAACTCATGTTTAACTTAAAATAAATAATACATATTATATGTAAAACATATATGATATGAATAACTGTAATTGAATAACTATAATATATTATATTATCTCTATCTGTCAAGCTAGTACACAAAACATAAATACCTCAAGATATTCACATACACACTAGTTAGGATATACACATATATTTGCTTTCTTTGTCAGCCTAGAGACCCTAGAAACAATGACACTCCAAAAGCAATGAGAATACCTAGTGCTTAGACCTTAGTTTATAATTAAAATCTCTAATCACAGAAACCAAATCTCTTTAAAGAAATGACTAATTCTATGAATCCAGGCTATGATTTAGTGTCAGAAAATAAAGAATCACTAAAAAAAAAAATATGAATGTATGTCAAAGGAACCCAGGAGTCAACTGAAAGAATTTCCAAAGGTCAAAGCTGAACTAACATGAACAAAAAAATATATAGCAGTTTACAACCAAAACTATAAAATAAATACCCTTGAGTATACACTGGTTAAAATAATGATTACAATAAATAAGTAGAGAAAGAATAGACACATCACCATACAGAAAAAAATCCAAGTAATCCATGTAAACATGCCACCCTGTGGAAGGTGAAGCACAACTCTCCACCCCATAAATATGTGATGCACATAGTCCTTTCTTTCCAAAGATTAATTTATGGAAGGAAGGGAAAAGAATAACTTTACAGTAGTGAAGCCTGACAAACACTTAATCAGTCACAAGATTAAAATCAAACCAATAGAGATAAATATTGTTGAGAGTATGTACCCTTCATACAATGTATTGAGAATGGCATTTTGCCTTTATGGGTTTTTCTCTCAAAAACCAATAATTTTTGTTTACTCATGAACAAAACATTAAACAAATCTCAGCTGAAGAAGATTCTCCAAAATATCTGATTAGTTCTCCTCAAGCTATCAAAGTCATAGCAAGGAAAGTGTGAGAAAATTGCAGAGGCCTAGGGACTGAGCGACTTCACTTTCACTTTTCACTTTCATCCATTGGAGAAGGAAATGGCAACCCACTCCAGTGTTCTTGCCTGTAGAATCCCAGGGATGGCAGAGCCTGGTGGGCTGCCGTCTTTGGGGTCACACAGAGTCGGACACAACTGAAGCGACTTAGCAGCAGCAGAAGCAGCAGGGAAGCCTAAGGAGACATGAAAACTAGGTGATATTGTACTCTGAAAGGGATCTTGGAACATGAAAAAAACAGTAGGTAAAATTAAAGATATATGAATAAAGTATGGTTTTTAGTTAATAACAATGGATCAAATAGATTCAATATTTGTGACAAATAATATCCTCATGCAGACATTAATAACAGTGGAACTGGCTGAGGGAGATATTAGAATTCTCTGTATTATCTTCACAACATTTTTATACAAATATAAATCTATTCTAAAATATAAAAGTTCTGTGAAAAATAAACAAAGTCTTCATTCTTCCTGCTCTGTTTTTCTTTCTCAAGATTACTTTGGCTATTCAGGGTTTTTTGTTTGCATACAAACTGCAAAAAATTTTGCTCTAATTCTGTGAAGAATGTCATTGTTGATTTGCTTGGAATTCATTGAATCTGTAGACTGCTTTGGGTAATATATTCATGTTCATTATATTGATTCTCCCAATCCAAGAACACAGTATATTTCTCCATCTGTTTGTGTCCTCTTTGATTTCTTTCATCAGTATTTTATAGTTTTCTGAGTACAAGTCCTTTGCTTCCTTAAGTTTTTCCTAGATATTTTATTCTTTTCATTGCCATGGTAAATGCAAAACAAAACAATATGTAATCAAAACAGTATGGCACTGGCACAAAAACAGAAATACAGATCAATTGAACAGGATAGAAAGCCCAGAGAGAAACCTTTGGTCACCTAATTGATGACAAAGGAGGCAAGAATATACAAAGGAGAAAAGACAGCCTCTTAAATAAATGGTGCTGGTAAATCTGGAAAGTTACATATAAAAGAATGAAATTATAGCACCACCTAACACCATACACAAAAATAAATTCAAAATGAATTAAAGACCTAAATGTAAGGCTAGACACAATAAAACTCTTAGAGGAAAATATAGGAAAACTACTCTTTGACATAAACAGCATGATCTTCTTTGACCCACCTTCTAAAACAATGAAAATAAAAACAAAAATAAATGATTTGGATCTAATTAAACGTAAAAGCTTTTACAAAACAGAAAACCAAGAACAAGATGAAAAAATAGCCCTCAGAATGGGAGAGGATATTTGCAAATGAAGCAACTGACAAAGGATTAATCTCCAAAATACACAAACAGCTCATGGAGCTCAATATAAAAAGAACAAACAATCCATCAAAAAACTGACAGAAGACCTAAATAGACATCATTCCAACAAAGACATACAGATGGTCAAGAGGCACATGAAAAGATGCTCAATAGCACAAATTATTAGAGAAATGCAAATCAAAACTACAATGAGATATCATCTCACACCAGCCAGAATGACCATCATCAAAAAAATTTACAAACAGTAAATGCTGGAGAGGGTGTGGAGAAAAAAGAACACTCTTACACTGTTGGTGGGAATGCAAGTTGATATAGTCACTGTGGAGAACAGTATGGAGGTTCCTTAAAACACTAAGATTGCCAGAAGAAACATCAACAACCTCAGACATGCAGATGACACCACCTTTATGGCAGAAAGTGAAGAGGAACTAAAGAGCCTCTTGATGAAGGTGAAAGAGGAGAGTGAAACACCTGGCTTAAAGCTCAACATTCAGAAAACTAAGATCATGACATCTGGTCCCATCACTTCATGGCAAATAGATGGGGAAACAATGGAAACAGTGGCTGACTTTATTCTGGGGGGCTCCAAAATCACTGCTGATGGTAACTGCAGCAATGAAATTAAAAGACGCTTACTCCTTGGAAGGAAAGTTATGACCAACCTAGACAGTATATTAAAAAGCAGAGACATTGCTTTTTCTACAAAGGTCTGTCTAGTCACGGCTATGGTTTTCCCAGTAGTCATGTATAGATGCGAGAGTTAGACTATGAAGAAAGCTGAGCACTGAAGAATTGATGCTTTTGAATTGTGGTGTTGAATAAGACTCTTGAGAGTCCCTTGGACAGCAAGGAGATCCAACCGGTCCATCCTAAAGATCAGTCCTGGGTGTTCATTGAAAGGACTGATGTTGAAGCTGAAACTCCAATACTTTGGTCACCTGATGTGAAGAGCTGACTCATTTGCAAAGACCCTGATGCTGGTGAAGATTGAAGGCAGAAGGAGAAGAGAACGACAGAGGATGAGATGATTGGATGGTATCACTGACTCAATGGACATGAGTTTGAGTAAACTCCAGGAGTTGGTGATGGACAGGGAGGCCTGGGGTGCTGTGGTTCGTGGGGTCACAAAGAGTCGGGCATGACTGAGGGACTGAACTGAACTAAGACACTAAACATAGAACTACATATGACCCAGAAATCCCCCTGTGGGTCATAAACCCTAAGAAAACCGTAATTCAGAAAGGCACATGTATCCTAACGTTCATTGCAGCACCATTTACAATAGCCAAGATATGTAAGCAAACCAGATGTCTATTGACAGAAGAATGAATAAAGAAAATGTGATACAAATATATAATGGAACATTCATCATGAAAAGGAATGAAATTGAGTCAGTTGCAGTGATGTGAATTAATCTAGAGCCTATCTTATAGAGTGAAATAAGTTAGACAAAAAACAAATATTGTATGTTAATGCATATATATGGAATTGAGAAAAATGGCACTGATAAACCTTCTTTGCAGGGCAGGAATAGAGGCACAGACATAGAGAAAAAACTTGTGGACAGAGTTGGGGAAGGAATGGGGAGGATGAATTGAGAGAGTAGCATTGATGTATATATTTGGAATAATTGTTAATTTAGCATCCTGAATGGAAAGATAACTTTTCCATTAAAAATCTTGCATGTGTGCTAAGTTGCTTCAGTTTTGTCCCACTCTTTGTGACCCCATGGACTGTAGCCTCCCAGGCTCCCCTGTTTCTGAGATTCTCCAGGCAAGAATACTAGAGTGGGTTGCCATGCCCTCCTCTAGTGGATCTTCCCCACATTGTGATCAACCCCAAATCTCTTGTGTCGCCAGCATTGGCAGGTGGGTTCTTTACCTCTAGTGCCACCTGGAAAGCCCCAAAATCTTGAAATATATTATTCTCCGTAAAATGAAAAAGGTTAAAAAGGAGGAAAAGAAATGAGAAGCAACTCTGAAGCATGTTCATGTGGAAGTACCTATAGTCCACACAAGTCAGTCAGTTCAGTCGTTCAGTACTGTCTGATTCTTTGTGACCCTATGGACTGCAGCACACAAGGCTTCCCTGTCCAACTCCTGGAGCTTGCTCAGACTCATATCCATTGAGTCAGTGATGCCATCCAACCATCTCATCCACTGTTGGCCCCGTCTCCTCCTGTCTTCAATCTTTCCCAGCATCAGGGTCTTTCCCAGTGAGTCGGTTCTTCACATCAAGTGGCCAAAGTATTGGAGTTTCAGCTTCAACATCAGTCCTTCCAATGAATATTCAGGACTGATTTCCTTTAGGATGGACTAGTTGAATCTCCTTGCAGTCCAATGGACTCTCTAGAGTCTTCTCCAACACCACAGTTCAAAAGCATCAGTTCTTTGGTGCTCAGCTTCCTTTACAGTCCAACTCACATCCATACATGACTACTGGAAAAACCATAGCCTTGACTAGAAGGACATTTGTTGGCAAAGTAATGTCTCTGATTTTTAATATGCTGTCTAGGTTGGTCATAACTTTTCTTCCAAGGAATTCACATGGATAGTCCACATTCCTTTCTTCATTTAGAACTTGGATTTGCATTGGGTTTCAGAGGAAAACGTTAATCTGTTCAAGTAACTGTTTTTAGTTCAGAACAATGATTACATGATTTTGTCTACTTTTTTGTTATCACTAGGGCTTCCCTTGTGGCTCAGCTGTTAAAGAATCTACCTGCAATGTGGGAGACCTGAGTTCAATCCCTGGTTTGGGAAGATCCCCTGGAGAAGGAAAAGGCTACCCACTCCAGTATTCTGGCCTGGAGAATTTCATGGACTGTATAGTCCATGGGTTGCAAAGAGTCAGACATGACTGAGCAAATTTCACTTTCACTTTTATCTTTAAATTCTTTAGCACATTTCACTGAAGCATTCCATTATGCAAAGTAATTAGAGACTATCAACCAAAGAATGCCATCTTTCTAGCACTAGCCATGTGTGATACAAAATAAAGGAAGAAACTGAAGAGGGGATTATTGCAACATAAAAGCCTTAAGCAAACATAAACTGAAGACATAATTAGGAACACTCAACTAAGAATATTAGCATTTTTCAGTAGGTATGGGGCTTCCCTGGTGGCTCAGAGGTTAAAGCGTCTGCTTCCAATGCGGGAGACCCGGGTTCAATCCCTGGGTTGGGAAGATCCCCTGGAGAAGGAAACGGTAACCCACTCTAGTATTCTTGCCTGGAGAATCCCATGGACGGAGAAGCCTGGTAGGCTACAGTCCACGGGGTCGCAAAGAGTCGGACACCACTGAGCGACGGAACGGAACGGATACATCTTATTCTTGCAAAAATTGTCTGAAACTCGGTTGTAGAATGACATTGACAGAATGATGAGAATGATTCAGCAGTCTGTTCTGGTAGAGATTAATAGCTTCTGTTCTCAAACAAGTTAATCTCTCTGTAAAATTATAGTGCCTTTAGGTTACCTTAGAAGAAAAGGATTAAATACTTACATGATAGATCTCTGTGTGTTCGTGACTCATCAGTTACACTCATTTTCTATCAATGTTCTCTTTCAGAGCGTAAAAAATCTTTGTACATAGCATGTACTATGTAGAAATCTACCTAATTTAAGGTAGTAAATTTGTTAACATTATTGTTACAGTTAAAATGTTCATTGAGGGACACTCAAAGTCAAGGACCTACTGCCTGTCAAGCATACAAGGGTGACCAGTACATTCTCAATTAATTTTCATTAATAATCTTTCAAGAATAAAAGCATCAGAACTGATTTTTTTCCATTAAGATATGAATATAAAATCATGCCAAACAACAGATTTAAAACACTGTTTTTTTCTGGATAGAGCTGCAAAGGAAATAGAAGATAAATTTTTTACCATGATTTTTGGATAGGGACATAATGTCTTTCTATTGAAAAAGATTTAATGAGCTTTACCTAAGTCATTGAACCTTAATCCAGCAATGAGTAATCAGATATTATCTATTCTTAGAGAGTCCAATCAAAATAATCAAAATGAGTAGGTCAGAAGTCAAACAGGACAGTTCCTAACAGGATCAATGTTTCATATAACAGCTAATAGTCATATATATTGGAAATTAGAATAGCCTGAAAATTTCCTTATTGCTTATAAAGACCACATTTCTGATAACCAAAGATCACAATATCAGCACCAATAACATTCAAAGCTCAATTTCTATTTGGAACTGTGCTATTAAGGATTAAAGAGCATTTGAATTTTTACTGCCACTTAGAGAAAGAGCAAAAGCAAAAAAGAATTAACTTTTATAGTGCACCCAATATGTGCTAAGCCTTATGCTAGAGGCATTATATATATATATATATATATATATTATCATATTTATTCTTTATAAAGCAATGACAAAAATCAAATACATTTGACAATGAGGAAACAGAACAAGTGTGATAAAATGGATACTTTATGGATACAGAAATGGCGAGTAGTAAATATAGTAAAACTGGAGATAGTAAAGCTAAAATGTAAATGCAGGTTTTTTGGCATTCAAGTATGTCTTTTACATAATAGACATGCAATAATTAATATCCACTGGTTCAACTAGACCTGAAAGCACATTCATTGGAATCAGTTGGTGATTGAAATTTCTTAAACATTAAAAAATTAGCTTGGATGAAATCTATTAACAACTGGAATAGCCCTTCTAGCCTTAAAATTGAACAAGTCTCCTTCTAAGCTTTATTTCAGGTTTACTGGAGTAACACATATCCCAGTTTTGATAAACTATTTTTTCTACAGTCTTCATTTCATCATTAAAATTGCTGGAAAATATATAGGTCATTGTCTTACTTTCCTCAATAAATTAAGTATATTACACAAAACTTCAAGATATGATAGAGTTACAACCTGATAAGCCCGTCATAAATTGTAAACATCAGTATCATAAGTTGAAATGAATTTAATACACCTAACCTAGGGAACAACATAGCTTAGCCTATCCTATCTTCAGTGTGCTCAGAACACTTGTATTAGCCTAGAGTTGGGCATAATCATCTACTACAAAGGCTATTTGATAGTATAGTGTCAAATATTTTATGTAATTTATTGAATACCATACAAAAGTGAAAAGCAGAATGGTTGTGCGGGTATAGAATGATTGTAAATGTATCAGTTGTTTGGTTGTTTTTTCTCATGATTGCATGGCTTACTGGGAGCTGCAGCTCACTACCATTGCTACACATTACAAAGAGAGTATGCTATCATATATCACTAGCCTGGGGAAAAGATCAAAATTCAAAGGTGAAGTATAGTTTCTACTGAATCCATATGACTTTTGAAGCTTTGCAACATCAGAAAATCATTCTTGACCCATCTAATATATTTGGAACCATCCGTGCTGTACTCTATCCCACTCTCATATCTCCCTGAAGGGAGTCTTTTGTGGGTCCTGGTCACTCCGCTGAACTCCCGATGTCATTATTTCCTCCATTAGTCTCTAATCTCGGTAACGTCCCTTCAGATTCTTAGATTTAGTTGTCTATTAATCTCCTATTTAGCATTCTGAAATTTTCTTCTCTAAATTGAATGTTTTAGGGCTTTATCAATATTACTTTTCTACTGCTACAATCCCCAAGACCAATTATTCCTCCTCTTCATACTCCAGTTTTCATTCATTCTCCCAACCAAAGCACTCCTACATGTATGTGCACACATAAACTCAATTATTTTCATCCTCACTAATCTAATACTGCAAGGAGATCCAACCAGTCCATTCTAAGGGAGATCGATCCTGGGTGTTCATTGGAGGGACTGATGCTAAAGCTGAAACTGAAATATTTTGGCCACCTCATGCGACGATTTGACTCACTGGAAAAAACTCTGATGCTGGGAAAGGTTGGGGGCGGGAGCAGAAGGGGACGACAGAGAATGAGATGGGTGGATGGCATCACCGACTCTGTGGACATGAGGTTGAGTGAACTCCGGGAGTTGGTGATGGACAGGGAGGCCTGACGTGCTGTGATTCATGGGGTCGCGGAGAGTCAGACACGACTGAGCGACTGAACTGAACTGAACTGAACTGAATCTAATACTGCACTAATACTGCAGATTCAAATTTTGGTCCTTATTTCTCTATGTTCTGTAATTCTTTCTTTGAATAATTTAATCTATTCCTAAGGCTTCCAATTTGCCTTGATTCATGGACCTAACATTCCAGGTTCCTATGCAATATTGGTCTTTACAGCATCAGACCTTGCTTCTATCACCAGTCACATCCACAACTGGGTATTGGTTTTTCTTTGGCTCCATCCCATCATTCCTTTTGGAGTTATTTCTCCACTGATCTCCAGTAGCATACTGGGCACCTACCGACCTGGGGAATTCTTCATTCAGTATCCTATAAGTATCCATCAGCTGGTGGTGCAGATGCAAGAGACGCCGGCTCAACCTACCGCACACGCAGAAGCATGGCCAAGGCCAGGGGTGGCAGGGCCGAGAGGAGCTACCCCATGCCCGAGGCCAGGGACGGAGGCCGAGAGAAGCTACCCCACATCCAAGAAGCAGTGGCTGCGCGGGTGCAGGAGGGCCGAGAGGAGCTACCCCATGATCAAGGTCAGGAGGGGAGGCCTTGAGGAGATAGCCCTTCTCCAAGGTAAGGTGCAGCAACTGCACTTTGCTGGAGCAGCTTTAAAGAGATATCCCACGATCAAGGTAAAAGAAACCCAAATAAGATGGTAGGTATTGCAAGGGGGCATCTGAGGGCAGACACACTGAAATCATAATTAGAGAAACCTAGTCGATCTGATCACATGGACCACAGCCGAATGTGGTCCACTGGAGAAGGGAATGGCAAACCACTTCAGTATACTTGCCTTGAGAACCCCATGAACAGTATGAAAAGGCACAATAATAGGATACTGAATGAGGAATTCCCCAGGTCGGTAGGTGCCCAGTATGCTACTGGAGATCAGTGGAGAAATAACTCCAGAAGGAATGACGGGATAGAGCCAAAGCAAAACCAATACCCAGTTGTGGATGTGACTGATGATAGAAGCAAGGTCCGGTGCTGTAAAGAGCAATATTGCATAGGAACCTGGAATGTTAGGTCCATGAATCAAGGCAAATTGGAAGTGGTCAAACAGAAGATGGCAAGAGTGAACGTAGACATTCTAGGAATCGGTGAATTAAAATGGACTGAAATGGGTGAATTTAATTCAGATGACCACTATATCTACTACTGTGGGCAGGAATCCCTTAGAAGAAATGGAGTAGACATCATGGTCAACAAAAGAGTCCGAAAAGCAGTACTTGGATGCAATCTTAAAAACGACAGAATGATTTCTGTTTGTCTCCAAGGCAAACCATTCAATTTTACAGTAATCCAAGCCTATGCCCCAACCAGTAACGCTGAAGAAGCTGAAGTTGAATGGTTCAATGAAGACCTACAAGACCTTTTAGAACTAACACCCAAAAAAAGATGTCCTTTTCATTATGGGGGACTGGAATGCAAAAGTAGGAAGTCAAGAAACACCTGGAGTAACAGGCAAATTTGGCCTTGGAGCACGGAATGAAGCAGGGCAAAGGCTAATAGAGTTTTGTCAAGAGAACGCACTGGTCATAGCAAACACCCTCTTCCAACAACACAAGAGAAGACACTATGCATGGACATCACCAGATGGTAAACACTGAAACAAGATTGATTATATTCTTTGCAGCCAAAGATGGAGAAGCTGTATACAGTTAGTGAAAACAAGACCAGGAGCTGACTGTGTCTCAGACCATGAACTCCTTATTGCCAAATTCAGAATTAAATTGAAGAAAGTAGGGAAAACCACTAGACCATTCAGGTATGACCTCAATCAAATCCCTTATGATTATACAGTGGAAGTGAGAAATAGATTTAAGGGACTAGATCTGATAGATAGAGTGCCTGATGAACTCTGGACGGAGGTTCGTGACATTGTACAGGAGACAGGGACCAAGACCATCCCCATGGAAAAGAAATGCAAAAAACAAAATGGCTGTCTGAGGAGGCCTTACAAATAGCTGTGAAAAGAAGAGAAGTGAAAAACAAAGGAGAAAAGGAAAGATATAAGCATTTGAATGCAGAGTTCCAAAGAATAGCAAGGAGAGATAAGAAAGCCTTTCTCGTGATCAATGCAAAGAAATAGAGGAAAACAACAGAATAGGAAAAATAAGAGACCTCTTCAAGAAAATTAAAGATATCAAGGGAATATTTCATGCAAAGATGGGATCGATAAAGGACAAAAATGGTATGGACCTAACAGAAGCAGAAGATATTAAGAAGAGATGGCAAGAATTCACAGACAAACTCTATAAAAAAGATCTTCACGAGCCAGATAATCACGAGGGCGTGACCACTGACCTAGAGCCAGACATCTTGGAATGTGAAGTCAAGTGGGCCTTAGAGAGCATCACTACGAACAAAGCTAGTCGAGGTGCTGGAATACCAATTGAGCTATTTCAAATCCTGAAAGATGATGCTGTGAAAGTGCTGCACTCAATATGCCAGCAAATTTGGAAAATTCAGCAGTGGCCACAGGACTGGAAAAGGTCAGTCTTCATTCCAATCCCAAAGAAAGGCAATGCCAAAGAATGCTCAAACTACCTCACAACTGCACTCATCTCACACGCTAGTAAAGTCATGCTCAAAATTCTCCAAGCCAGGCTTCAGCAATATGTGAACGTGAACTCCCAGATGTTCAAGCAGGTTTTAGAAAAGGCAGAGGCACAAGAGATCAAATTGCCAACATCTGCTGGATTATGGAGAAAGCAAGAGAGTTCCAGAAAAACATCTATTTCTGCTTCATTGACTATGCCAAAGCCTTTGACTGTGTCGATCACAATAAACTGTGGAACATTCTGAAAGAGATGGGAATACCAGACCACCTGACCAGCCTCTTGAGAAACCTGTGTGCAGGTCAGGAAGCAACAGTTAGAACTGGACATGGAACAACAGACTGGTTCCAAATAGAAAAAGGAGTACGTCAAGGTTGTGTATTGTCACCCTGCTTATTTAACTTATATGCAGAGTACATCATGAGAAAAGCTGGGCTGGAAGAAGCTCAAGCTGGACTCAAGATTTCTGGGAGAAATATCAATAACCTCAGATATGCAGATGACACCATCGTTATGGCAGAAAGTGAAGAGAAACTAAAAAGCCTCTTGATGAAAGGGAAAGAGGAGAGTGAAAAGGTTGGCTTGAAGCTCAACATTCAGAAAACAAAGATCATGGCATCTGGTCCCATCACTTCATGGGAAATAGATGGGGAAACAGTGGAAACAGTGTCAGACTTTACTTTTTGGGGCTCCAAAATCACTGTGGATGCTGATTGCAGCCATGAAATTAAAAGACGCCTTCTTCTTGGAAGGAAAGTTATGACCAACCTAGAAAGTATATTAAAAAGCAGAGACATTACTTTGCCAACAAAGGTCCGTCTAGTCAAGGCTATGGTTTTTCCAGTGGTCATGTATGGATGTGAGAGTTGGACTGTGAAGAAAGCTGATCACCACAGAATTGATGCTTTTGAACTGTGGTGCTGGAGAAGACTCTTGAGAGTCCCTTGGACTGAAAGGAGATCCAACCAATCCATTCTAAAGGAGATCAATCCTGGGTGTTCATTGGAAGGACTGATGCTAAAGCTGAAACTGCAATACTTTGGCCACCTCATGCGATGAGTTGACTCACTGGAAAAGAGTCTGATGCTGGGAGGGATTGGGGGTGGGAGGAGAAGGGGACGACAGAAAATGAGATGGCTGGATGGCATCACTGACTTGATGGACAAGAGTTTGGTTGAACTCCGGGAGTTGGTGATGGATGGGGAGGCCTGGCGTGCTGTGATTCATGGGTTCGCAGAGAGTCGAACATGTCTGAGTGAGTGAACTGAACTGAACTGAACTGAAGGCTTCCACATGGAGCTAATACCCTACAACTTCATTCATAAACATATATAATACTCTGTATATCATATATTTATTAAAACTAGATGCATTCTCTGTTACCCTCCCAATCAGACTTTGTGTGTTAGTCTCAAGTCATGTCCAACTCTTTGCAATCCCATGGACTGTAGCCTGCCAGGCTCCTCTGTCCATGGGACTCTCCAGGCAAGAATATGGGAGTGGGTTGCCATTCCCTTCTCTGGGGGATCTTCCTGACCCAGGGGTCGAACCTGGGTCTTCTGCATTGCAAACAGTCTTTTTCATCCCTTGGTAACTTGAAGTTCAACTGATGAATCATGAACACTATTCCATAGAAAACCATATCATAATCTATATCATAATGAGACTCCATTCATAAATCTTTATGCTTGAGTTTCATTTTAATGACTGTTATTCATAAAGAAAACTTGTATCAGTAATTTTGGAATGTAAAATCCAACCATTGGTCCTTGGAATAGGATGCATAAGGCAGGAATTTTTTCCAGGTAGATTTGAGTTTTTCGTTTATAGCTTTCATATAGTCAGTTTCCAAGAATATCTTTTAAGAAGGCTTCAGTTTTGGTCACCAAACAAAGCAGCTTTGCACAAAGAAACTCTGGTCTTATAAAAACATGTGTGTGTTTTTCTATGTCAAAACCATTTATTAAATACTTTACTCCAATTCTGTACATTCAGTTCAGCTCAGTTCAGTTGCTCAGTTGTGTCCGACAATTTGCAACCCCATGAATCAAAGCACGCCAGGCCTCCCTTTCCATCACCAACTCCCGGAGTGCACTCAAACTTATGTCCATTGAGTCGGTGATGCCATCCAGCCTTCTCATTCTCTGTCGTCCCCTTCTCCTCCTGCCCCCAATCCTTCCCAGCATCAGACTCTTTTCCAGTGAGTCAACTTGTCTCATGAAGTGGCCAAAGTATTGGAGTTTCAGCTTTAGCATCAGTCCTTCCAATGAACACCCAGGATTGATCTCCTTTAGAATGGACTGGTTGGATCTCCTTGCAGTCCAAGGGACTCTCAAGAGTCTTCTCCAGCCCCACAGTTCAAAAGCATCAATTCTTCGGCGATCAGCTTTCTTCACAGTCCAACTCTCACATCCATACATGACCACTGGAAAAACCATAGCCTTGATTAGATGGACCTTTGTTGGCAAAGTAATGTCTCTGCTTTTTAATATACTTTCTAGGTTGGTCATAACTTTCCTTCCAAGGAGTAAGCGTCTTTTAATTTCATGGCTGCAATCAGCATCCGCAGTGATTTAAGTAGTGTAAAATATTTGCCAAACTGATGTAACATAAACAATTAAAGTGTTAAACATGGAAATCTGTTCTCTTTCTCTCGTTGAGCCCCAACAAAATTCAAGGTTATTCTTCTCATTTTAGAAATAAGAAAACTCAAGTTCAGATAGTTAAAATAATGTTCTCAAGGTAAAAAATAGAAGTTCTTAAGTAGAAAAGTCAAGATGTGAATATGACTAAAAATATACCTTGTAATATTGGCAACTCAGTAATGTCAGCTTTGCATGCAAAAGACAGTATGATATGGCTATCACTCTGTAATGTCATATCACGGGTTGCTGCTGCTGCTGCTAAGTCACTTCAGTCGTGTCCGACTCTGTGTGACCCCATAAACGGAAGCCCACCAGGCTCCCCCGTCCCTGGGATTCTCCAGGCAAGAACACTGGAGTGGGTTGCCATTTCCTTCTCCAATGTGTGAAAGTGAAAAGTGAAAGTGAAGTCGCTCAGTCGTGTCCGACCCTTAGCGACCCCACGGACTGCAGCCTACCAGGCTCCTCCATCCACAGAAATAAAATTAGTTTATAGCAGTATTTTATTATTGCTCATATATCAGAGTATAGGATTTAAACTATATAGAGACACAGAAAATGTTAACAGATAAAGAGCTTCTGAATATAATACAAAATATCATTAGGTATGCAACAACTAAAATTGGTCTTTGAATGGTTCTTGCTCAGTGACCATTCAAGATGAAGGACTTATAATAATACTCCAGACAGTTGCTCAATCAGAAAAAAAGTTCAAACCTATTAAAATTTAGCCTTATTAATATCCTAAAAATAACACAAATATAATATTTTCATCAAGATAAAGTATTTCAGGCTTAATTTAAAGTTAATATGGTTCTTATTCAATAGAGTTGATTTAAATATTATAGTCCCTTTCTTTTCATGTTTAATCATTTACACTTTTAGTTAAAAATACATATAAGATTTTGAAGATTATATAACTCAACATACGTGGGCATTTTCTAATTTTGAGAATTTAGAGAGAGATTAAATATCTTCAAAGAGGTGTTTTATATTTTTCTTCCCTTCAAACATATTTTCAATTCCAATACTTAAACGTGACCAGCAGTTAGTCCACAATTTAATCACAGATGATAATCAAGAGAATGAAATTTAAAAATCAGATACTGTTCATGTGGTAACTTCTTCTAACTGCAGCTTGTCATGCTTCTACAATAATAGACACACAATAGTTTGATGTGTTTGTTACAGGCCTCCTACTAAGAGTCACTAACTTAACAAGAAGCGAGCAAATTCTTTAAAAACAGAAGGATTGTGTTTGGATATCTCCTGCTGTGTTAAAAAATTTAACTGCAGTAATTAGCAGTAGATTTTCCGCATCTTCCCATGAGAGGTACAGAAAAGGAAACTCTGGGAAGAGAAGAGAAAGAAAGCAATAACTTTAACAATTGAGCAGATGACAAGCTGCTTGATCAATGGCCACAATTGTCACAAATATGTTTCATAGGAAGATTTCAGAACTTTGTACAGTGAAATATTTGAAGTTAAATCCATAAGGCATTCATGAGTTAGAAATTAATATCTCAGTTCTGAGATCTTTAACAAAAGATAAGTACACTTAGGCATACATTGATTTAATGCTAAACATTAGAGAAAATGCACTTGTTTATTTGATAGTTTTAAACATAGTTTCTGACTCTTGTCCAAATCATGGGTTAGATCTATTATAAATTTTCAAATATAACATCCAGAACATTTTTTTAAAGATATACTTCACAATCTGCACTTTAAGTTCATCAAAACAATTTAAACAGCCATTTTAAGAAGGAATTTTTATATTAAACTGTAAGCATTTTGGCCTTAAATGAAAATCATTATAAATGAGTAAAACAGTTAATAATATTAAATCATTATAGCTTAAGTAGATTCTTGAAATGAATGAGATATTTAAGAAGTTTCTCCAAATTGTTAAGAACCTGTACCTGATTTTTGCGAGACTAACTGTGAATCTAAATAATCTTTATTCTGACAGGATATTGAAATCAAAAAGAAAAAATAATGTATAATCTATCACTTGTCTAGCCATTCATTCATTCATTTCTCTGTATAACATCTATCTAAAATGAGAGCTTAATAGGTGAATTATTATCAGTGTAATTGCTAGTCCTTAGATCATTATATCTGGAGCAAACATATATGAAGAAAGATAATGAATTTTGTTTTAATTTTAAGAATTTATCCATACATACAACTAGGCTGAGCATCATCTCTCAGCAGCATATATTTTTAGGACAGAAGTAAAGTAATAGCCATCATTCATTTAAACCCCAAAGGGTGAGTGTGTTTCTCAAAGAAAAGGGAAGCTTTTTATAATTTTTAAGAAATGAAATAACTTCTGGAAACCCTTTTGTCAGCAGTCGAATTGTTAAAGCACAAATCCCTTTCAATGTTTGAGCAGGATATTTCATTGTTCTCTAATTCTGCTTAGGATCCACTTTAGTAATACTTTCTGCCTTAGATTAATTACCCTGATCTAATTCATTTAGTGGAGGACAGCTGTGGTACGTGGGTTGCCCACTGATGTATTGTGTTAAATGACGCCCATCTGTCATTCCAGCATATCAGCATGGATTCAGTGTCACCCACTTCATTGGTTCTGCTGAGATGTGAAGTACAGCTACAATGTTTACTACTGTTGTTAATTTAATATCTACACCTTTAATAACCTGACTGCTGTCATTTGCTGAACAATGATACATGATGGCCAGCAAAGAACCAGATAGAAAGCATTAACTAGACAGCACAGCAGAGCCCCTGACACAGTTAATTAGAACACTTCTGGGCAAAATTGTTATTGGGGACCCTGTAACACACTCCCTTGGGAAAAGCTTTATTGAGAAATAAAGTTAAAAGAATCCATGATAATAGTAATTTTGACAAGTATAATCATTAATATGACTTTTCCTAAAAATTAAATTTTTTAAACTATCATTTTATTTTTTAAAGGGTTCATCATGAACCCTTTATTTCTTCACATTATTTTGTCCTTATTTTACCTCCACACCAAACTTTCAATAAATGTGTTTCCTTGGGTTTGACTAATGTAAATGTAATACACAAGATCTAATGGGTTTAATTTTTTTATTTCTTCTTGGATAAACATAATCCAAAATTTGGGAGGAATATACAAGGATTCCAGAGAATGTATATTTTTATAATATTTTATTCTGTTTCAAAAAGAGTCATTAAATGTTAATATATTTATATGTACATGATTGCTTATATAACATCATAAAATGAAAATTTAAAATATGCAATATGCATTTTTATGTCCTATATATATTAAAAGATGACCCTATAAAATATTTCAAATTATATAAAAATTTGATAGAGTGAAAGCATAAACAGACTACATTTTTATTTTACTATTTCTGAAATACTTTAAAAATAAAATATTTACCCAAAGAACATGCAATTTGACTTTTCTATTTCCTTTTAGCTCTAGTTTCTCATATTTTTTTGTGTTAATCTGACTAGTTTACATTAATATTCACACTTGAACCATTCAAAATATCTCAATCTTCTCTTCAAATTTTCTGTTTTTCCTTTGAATTGAAATGGTCAATACCACTAATCACCAGGGAAATGCAAACAAAACCATGATGAGATGCCATCTCACACTTTTTACTATCAAAAAGAAAAAAGATAACAAATGCTGGGGAAGAGTGGAAAAAAAAAAAACTTTGCATACTGTCTGAGTGTAAATTTGTAAGGTTATTATAGAAAATATAGGAGGTTACTAAAAAAATTAAAAATACAACTACCATGTAGTCCCCCATACCAACTTCTGGATATAGAGCCAAAGGAAATAAAACCAGTATCTCAAAAAGATATCTGCACCCCCACATTCATTACAGTGTTATTCACAAGAGTATTAATAATGTTATATATCATTCTTTCTATGAAAAGTTGTCAAATTCTTTATATCTGACTTACAAACACAGTCTGGAATTCAACTCACTTATAAATTTGGCCTAGCCATAGGCTCAATAAGTTCTTCAAAAAAATATATTCACAGATACAGTTAAAAAGTATGTTAACATGAGTGATTCTTTCTTAGGCTCCATGGTGAACTTTAATCACCATTTGTGGGAAAAAAAAAAAAACACTTTATACAATCTCTCAGGAATATTTAACCACTCCTAAAAAAGAAAATGAAACCACCTCAAATAAGTTCATGCCAGTCATAGAAAGAGCTACTTTTATCATGTTGAGTTTTTTTCTCTCATAGCCAAATGAAATGTCTCTTTTACAACAGTTCTAGAATAGTGGATAAATACTAACGAAAAGAATTGGGTAAATTCTAAAGAAAGTATAACTTCTAAAGAAAAATAATTTATAGTCTGAATTAATGAGTGATGTTTCAATTTCCTATTTTACCTCTAAAAACAAATATAATCTTTGATATAATTTATGATATAAATATTTATGTAAGAGCCACTTAATTTTGAGATTCCTAGACAGAAGAACAGCTCAGTTATAAATATGTAGAAATTAATGAGTGAAAAGGTTTGCTTGAAGCTCAACATTCAGAAAACAAAGATCATGGCATCTGGTCCCATCACTTCATGGGAAATAGATGGAAAAACAATGGAAACAGTGTCAGACTTTGTTTTTTTGGGCTCCAAAATCACTGCAGATGCTGATTGCAGCCATGAAATTAAAAGACGCTTGCTCCTTGGCAGGAAAGTTATGACCAACCTTGATAGTATATTAAAAAGCAGAGACATTACTTTGCCGACCAAGGTCCGTCTAGTCAAGGCAATGGTTTTTCCCGTGGTCATGTATGGATGTGAGAGTTGGACTGTGAAGAAAGCTGATCGCCGAAGAATCGATGCTTTTGAACTGTGGTGTTGGAGAAGACTCTTGAGAGTCCCTTATACTGCAAGGAGATCCAACCAGTCCATTCTAAAGGAGATCAATCCTGGATGTTCATTGGAGGGACTGATGCTAAAGCTGAAACTCCAATACTTTGGCCACCTCATGAGACGAGTTGACTCACTGGAAAAGACTCTGATGCTGGGAAAGGTTGGGGGCGGGAGGAGAAGGGGACGACGGAGAATGAGATGGCTGGATGGCATCACCGACTCTGTGGACATGAGTTTGAGTGTACTCCGGGAGTTGGTGATGGACAGGGAGGCCTGGCGTGCTGTGATTCATGGGGTCGCGGAGAGTCGGACACGACTGAGCGACTGAACTGACTGACTGACTGACTGACTTCTTTCTCTGGCATATACTTCTGCTTTATTGACTATGCCAAGCCTTTGACTGGGTGGATCAAAACAAATTGTGGAAAATTCTTAAAGAGGTGGGAGTACCAAACTACCTTACCTGCATCCTGAGAAATCTGTATGCAGGTCATAAAGCAACAGTTAGAGCCAGACATGGAACAACAGACTGGTTCCAAACTGGGAAAGGAGTAGGACAAGGCTGTATATTGTCATCCTGCTTATTTAACTATATGCAGAGTACATCATGAGAAAAGCTGGTCTGGATGAAGCACAAAGCTGGAATCAAGATTTCCGGGAGAAATATCAATAACCTCAGATATGCAGATGAAACAACCCTACTGGCAGAAAGCAAAGAGGGCTTAAAGAGACTCTTGATGAAGGATAAAGAGGAGAGTGAAAAAGCTGGCTTAAAATTCAACATTCAGAAAATGAAGATCATGGCATCTGGTCCCACCACTTCATGGGAAATAGCTGGGGAAACATTGGAAACAGTGGCTGACTTTATTTTTTGGGGCTCCAAAATCCTGCAGATAGAGACTATAGCCATGAAATTAGAAGATGCTTGCTCCTTGGAAGGAAAACAATGACAAACCTAGAAGCATATTAAAAAGCAGAGACTTTACTTTGCCAACAAAGGTCTATCTCACCAAAGTTATGGCTTTTCCTGTAGCCATGTATGGATGCAAGAGTTGGTCATCCAACTATCTCATCCTCATTTGACCCATCTCTTCTTATCCTCTATCTTTCCCAGCATCAGTCCTTCCAATGAATATTCAGGCTTGATTTCCCTTAGGACTGACTGGTTTGATCTCCTTGCTGTCCAAGGGACTCTCAAGAGTCTTCTCCAACATCACAGTTCAAAATCAATTCTTCAGCACTCATCTTTCTTTATGGTCCTTCTCCAGCAATGGGTTGGGTTTAGAGCTATGTAGATAAAAAATATGGTTTCCCAGGTGGTGACAGTGATAAAGAACCCACCTGGCAATGCAGGAGACAAAAGAGATGTGGGTTCAATCCCTGGGTCAGGAAGATCCCCTGGATGAGAGCATGGCAACCCACTCCAGTATTCTTGCCTGGACAATTCCATGGAGAGAGGAGCCTGGTGGGCTACAATCCATACAATCACAAAGAGTCATATATGACTAAAGGGACTTAGCATGCACGCACACAGATAGTAAATAACGATGTCCCCAATTCTGCTTCAGAATAAATCTGTGGAGGTGTCCCTTTCACATCAGGTCCCATCTGATGATGGACTGATGGTGCACTACAGTTTCATCAACGGAACCACACCTAAGTTACCCAAGAAACTCAGTCCCTCATTGTCACTTGTACCAGGGAATTCCTCAAAATCCCTATGACCAATAGTCAGGTACATCTGGTGAGAGGAGTGTTGACCTCAGCCTAGCTGCAATAGAACCTCACAAAGTCAATCCTTGACATTTTCAAAACCTGTAAGTTGGGAGAAATCCCCCCAAATACATGAAGATGGTTCAGATGCTAGGAAAGCAAAAAAAAAAAAAATCATGTGAAATATTCATAACAGGCAAGGCAGTAATTGATAATGGTTTTAAGACAGGAGCAAAGAAAAGAATGGTGGTCATCAGGAACTATGAGATGGTGAAATGGGAGTTGCCATTCAATAGATGTAAAATCTGAATTATACAAATGAATACATTTTAAAGATCTGCTATACAGCACCATGCCTATTAATGATACTGTACTGCATTTTTAAAAATGTGTTAAGAGGACAGCTCTAATTTTAAATGTTCTTTCCACAATTACATATGTACATATGTATTTGTGTGTGTATTTATATACACACAGAGGTATGTGTATATATGTTTAAAGTATTGATATTTAATATGAAAATTAGCCTTTATGTTTCCATACTATAATAAAATATTTATTTTTTATAATAGAAGATTACCTCATTAATTATTATATAAAAAGTATTGAGCCTTAAGTTCATTGTTAGTAATCTCTATAGAGAAGGCAATGGCACCCCACTCCAGTACTCTTGCCTGGAAAATCCCATGGATGGAAGAGCCTGGTGGACTGCCGTCTATGGGGTCTCACAGTCGGACACGACTGAGAGACTTCACTTTCACTTTCATGCATTGGAGAAGGAAATGGCAACCCACTCCAGTGTTCTTGCCTGGAGAATCCCAGGAACGGGGGAGCCTGGTGGTCTGCAGTCTATGGGGTCGCACAGAGTCGGACACGACTGAAGTGACTTAGCAGCAGCAGCAGCAGCAGTAAACTCTGATGATATACTTTTATAAGTGAGGAAATTCAGCCTTTTGATTAATTGCATAAAGAGTTAGTTGATTAACATCAAATATGACACAGTCAATATATGTTGGGAAGCATATATATACACATATCTTCCCAACTGTAAACACAATGTGTGTGTGTGCATGTGCATATGTGTATATATACACACAGATGTATCTATCTATACATATGTAGCATACAGATATTAGTGTAACCTTTTTTTAAAATTAAATTTTAAAAGATTTTATGTGCCTGTGTTTCAGTGTAAGGGAATTATTTCTCACCCTTTTAAGTACCATGGTTGACTGTAAAAATTAATTTAACAGCTCATGTGGATGCCAATCACTGCCAATTACATTTGGATTTTCCTGCCTTGGCATTACTCTACCTCTAAAAGTCCACATTGTCTCTGAAATGGAGAATTTACTAGATTTATAATCCCACCTGTTATGGTGTTTATCATTTCATGAGCCCTTTAGTGATAAATAATTTAGACACATAGTTTAAGGAAGCAGTGCCAGGTTCAATCCTAGAATGTTTTCCTGAAAACATTGTAGGGCTAAGAAATTATATTATTGATGAGCTTAAACATTATTTACTTTAGGAAACCTGTTTGTTCACATATGAATCACGCCTCTATTATAAATAATATGCAAAACAGAAGAAACAAGGGGTCCCTAAATCAGATTCTCAGCTATTTGGGAAATTCACTCTTAATTCAACATTCATAACTTTTTAAAATTTTGCCATATGACTCCCACTATTTCATCTCTCTGTAGCCAAAGTTCTCAGGTCATTTCAGAGAACATTTCTAGTTTCTTGTGACACTCACACATTTGAGGTAAACAATTTTAAACAAAGGCCCTTTCAGTTTTATCTTCTCCAGGGTGTGATGATTTCAGATGCTTAAAAAATATCTACACACATATATACTACTAAAGTAACTATAAGCATACTAGCTTTCTTATATGTTTCTTTACAAATTTTATAAAAATTAATACATAAAAGTAGAATAGTTCAAAAACTCCTCATATAACCACATATAACCCTGCCTGATTTCAGCAAGTAATAAGATATTGCCATGATTGCTTTATCCATAGCACAGGACTGAGCGACTGAACTGAACTGAATGCTTCTCTTAAATTTTTTGTGGTACTATTTTAAAGCACATATCAAGATCTATAAACTATATGAAATTTTCTATATAACCATCATAACATTGTCCTATTTTATAATATTTGTAAGGATATCTTGAAATTATGCTCAGTTCAGTTCAGTTACTCAGTCATGTCCGACAATTTGCAACCCCATGAATCACAGCACGCCAGGCCTTCCTGTCCATCACCAACTCCCGGAGTTCACTCAGACTCACGTCCATCGAGTCGGTGATGCCATCCAGCCATCTCATTCTCTGTCGTCCCCTTCTCCTCCCACCCCCAATCCCTCCCAGCATCAGAGTCTTTTCCAGTGAGTCAACTCTTCGCGTGAGGTGGCCAAAGTATTGGAGTTTCAGCTTTAGCATCAGTCCTTACGATGAACACCCAGGACTGATCTCCTTTAGGATGGACTGGTTGGATCTTCTTTCAGTCCAAGGGACTCTCCAGAGTCTTCAACACCACAGTTCAAAAGCATCAATTCTTCAGCGATCAGCTTTCTTCATAGATCAATATTAAAATTTTTCTTGTTTTTTAATGATTTTTATTTCAAATAAGAAACAAACAAGTAAGTTACTTTTGGTTAATCTATTTCTTAAGTATTTCTGAATCTAGAGGAACCGCCTTCCACTTCTCTATTTTTCTACAGCTTAATTGAGGTAAAATTGACAAATAAGAAGTGTGCATATGTAGTATACAGCTTTTTGTTTTGATATACATAAACATTGCAAAACCATCAGAATCATGTGGATTAACATATCCATTACCTCACATAGCTATTTTTTGTATTTTTGTGGTGAGAACACTTAAGCCGTCCTCTCTCAGCAAACTTCAAGTATGCAATACAATATCGACTAGTTTTCTATTTTTTTGTGAAGAATGTTTTGTGAAATCTAGTTTTCTACATTTTGTGAACAATTTTATGTTTTATTGAAATTGTTTCTCTTCTTGACTTACCTGACCATCCATTTTTCTTCCTTGTTATCTTTCTAGGTTTAAAATCTACCACAGAGAACGTATAGTAGATGATAATAAAATATTGATGACTATATTAACAGCTGGGAGAACAAATATGTATTAAGGCCAAGTTTAATATTGCATCCTAATTTTATTTTAGATTTTAATCAATCTTTAAATCACAATATTCTCATCCTCTCAAAAGATAAAATGCAGACCCGGCGTACGCACACACACTTAAAGAAGAAACAGCTTTCTTTTATCACGTGTTTCACTTCTTGAAGATATTATCAGGTCAGTGGTTGCTCATGTGCATGCTTTGTACTTCCTATTGCACCACATCAGGAGACACAAGACACCTGTGTCCCTTCCTTTTGAGATACTAAGATTAATCAGTTGAAGTAGGTTATGATAGCCTGAGCTCTCTACTGGACTCACCATCAATACTTTGGGCTTCTCTGGTGGCTCAGCTGGTAAAGAATCTACCTGCAATGCAGGAGATCTGGGTATGATCACTGGGTTGGGAAAATCCCCTGAAAAAGGGAGTAGCTACCCACTCCAGTATTCTGACCTGGATAATTCCATGGACTGTATAGTCCATGGGGTTGCAAAGAGTCAGACAGGATTGAGCAACTTTCACTTTCATTAACATTTTATCTTTTAGTTTTGTGTTAAACTTATAATTATTGCCAGAATATATTTATTGTTAAGTGGCAATCTATCTTATTCTGTCATTCTTTCCATGTTTTTAGCAAAAATTCTTCTTCTTTTACTCTTTTGTTTGCTTGTTTGTGTTTTAAAAATCATTTAGATGAGCCAGTTTTAAGGGCATGCAACCTATGTGGTCACACAGAATCCCTTGCTTGGCTTAACCTTCTGAGATTGTCACCTTGAAATGCTAATTTTTGAATAAGGGGTCCTGAATTTTTGCTTTGCACCGGATTCCTCATATGATAGCTGTATCTGTCTATTGGTGCTATTTGGCTGCTACACTGAAACAGAATTCATGGAGAAATTCAAAAGTACATGATTAACTTTTTCCTTTTAATAGCTGATTTTCTGAGAAAGGACTTGGAGACCTAGTTAATGTCAATGGTAGTCAAACAGATGTGAGTCTTTTTGCCTTTCCACTTCTTAAGAATTATAATTATATTCATTAGTTTTATGTACTAATGGTCTGAAAATCAGTTGCATTCATTATTCTTTATGATGATCAAATTGCCCCATCATTGGTGCATTAGAGCCCCTTCACAATGGCTTTTATGTACTTTTGGCATATTGGCTATGATTAGTGTTAGGTAGCTTCCTTACTTTCAGTTCATTCTGTTCAGTTCAGTCTCTCAGTCGTGTCCGACTCTTTGCGACCCCATGAACTGCAGCACGCCAGGCCTCCCTGTCCATCACCAACTCCTGGAGTTTACTCAACCTCAACTCATCCAACCATCTCACCCTCTGTCATCCCCTTCTCCTCCCACCTTCAGTCTTTCCCAGAATCAGGATCTTTTCAAATGGCTCAGCTCTTCGCATCAGGTGGCCAAAGTATTGGAGCTTCAGGTTCAGCACCAGTTCTTCCAATGAATTTTCAGGACTGATTTCCTTTAGGATGGACTGGGTAGATCTCCTTGCAGCCCAAGGGACTTTCAAGAGTCTTCTCCAACACCACAGTTCGAAAGCATGTCCAGCCTCATCTTACAGTTTTCACTTCAGAATTTTTTTTTTACCTATTATTTTATTGCAAATGCTACATTTTTTCTTTTAACAAGGAACTCTGAAACATTTGAATGGAGGATTGTATTGAAAGACTATGAAACAGATACTCAAAGAGTTTATTACTATTTGATTGTCGATGTTTTGATGTTTCTAATGGAAGAGTCAGGAAATGCACATATTTACATATATATGTATGTTTAATATTTATATTTAAATCTATAATATTTTGAATAGTAAAATATTATACACTTTGAAGTGTCTCCAAAGCACAAGTGAATACCAGCTGGACAGGTCTTTCTTAGAAATTCTAAATTGAATGATCTCATTAGGCATTTTATAAGTAACAGAATTCCAGATATTAGCTGTTCATCCCTTCCTTCATGGACTTAGGTCTGGTATTGTAATCTGAAACAGTAGCAAATTCATATGATTATCTTCTTGCTTTCTCTACTTATTTAAAGAATGTGACAACATCTGAATAGATTGTGGCCTGCTTATAAACCACAATTTATGGAGATGAATTTGTTATTTTGAGCTTCTTTGGTTTTGAAGACAGTCTAAAGGAAGAAAAGTTAAGACTTTCTCTGTAAAAAAAAAAAAAAAAAAACAAACAACAGGCTACCAATAAACTGGAAAAGCTTACTCTGTTTTACGACTATATTTTGTTTCATCTTGAGATTATCACTGGGTACTGAGTCCATCTCACTTCAAAACATAATACTACAAGTTATCAAAAATATTTTGGAGCTAGTTTAATATCAACTGTGCCTCTTTAAAATTAAAACAAATCCAGAATGAAGCAAAAGACAGATTTCCACAAATTATAAGCAAAAATTTAAGTAATAAGATAAATAAAATTGTTTTCAGCTTCCTGAAGGCTTTTTTTCCCTCTGACATTTTAATAAGAATATAGAAGTTGGTAGAAACCAATATCCCCAGGAAGCCAGAATTATACATTATGGTAAAAACAAGAATGTAAGTTCAGTTATACTCCATTATAAAATAAAAAGTTAAAAAAAAATTAAGGGATCTAATTGGTTAATTTTTTTTAAGTAAGTTCTTTATCTGTTTTCCCAAGGAGCCACAACACATTTTTTTTCCAATAATTTCATGATACTTGTTATTGTTTTACACAAATAAGCTTTTATCACCTTGTTATCCAATCATTATATTCACTTTTCCCTAACCTCAACTATTTAATCATAATGTTCTTTGAATTCTGAAATTTACATTTTGTTGATTTAAAAAAATCCAAAAAACCCTTTAGCAAAAAAAGAAGAAGTAGTAGTAAAGGTTTAGATTAACCAATTTGTCTACTACTATGGGATTATTCTTTTAAATTAAAATACATCTTCCTAGCTTCTACCACTATGCTCTAAACTTGATGTGTGTGTGCTCAGTCACTTAGTCCCATCCAACTCTTTGCAATCCTATGGACTGGGACCCACTAGGCTCCTCTGCCTGTGGAATTCTCCAGGCAAGAATACTTGCCATTTCCTTTTCCAGGGACCTTCTTGACCCAGGGATTGAACAGGTGTCTCCTGAGGCTCCTGCATTGGCAGCCAGACTCTTTTACCACTGGGCTACCAGGAAGCCTGCTTTATACTTGTAAATTATGTATAAATTCTCATGGTCTCAAAGTAAACTATATGTGAACCCATTCTTTGGAGGGTATAAAATATTGAACTACCTTGATCACTATAAAAGAGATATTGTATAATAAAGTAGCAATAATTCGACTTGAAAATTAGAATTTATGATTCCCATTCCCAGCTGTATTCCTAGTTCTCTGTCGTCTTCCTAGTTCTCTGTTATTTATAGGTGGATACAAAGAAATATGGATAAGTCACAAAACTTCTCTGGACCACAGTGTCCTTGAAGGTAAAATGAAGGAACTAACATTTAAAACTGTGAATTATATAATAATCAAATTTCATGTATCACAAACTTTCATAGAAAATACATGACCTAGAAATAGTCTCATTAGAAGAATTTGTTGTTCGGTCACCCAGTCATGTCTGACTCTCTGTGACCCCCTTGACTGCAGCACACCATTAGAAGAATAAAATATTTTTGAAGCAAGATCACTATTTAGCACACTTTAGTACATAACAGAATCAAAGTTTGTAAGACCAAAGTAATCCTATAATTATTTCTGCCTGATGTTTCATATTTTTATAATACAGTGTCTGTTCTTGGGAGAAATGCCTTTGTCATCCTTGGACACTTTGTATATAATATGGTAAAAATTTTGTAAATAATATTGTTTTGCTAATTTTGGTATTTGGGAAATAGTATTTTCTCCAGTTTTGTCTAATATTACTTAAGATCTAAGATATTTTGATACTGGTTTTCAAATCTGTCTTATTTCTGATTCTTTAGAAGACAACTATGTACAAGCACCAGTGAGGTAGTGGAGAAGGTGAAACAGAAAAGAGAGGCCAATAAAATATGCACTGGGAGGACTGAGCAACTGAACTTGATTCTGTCAGAGAAACTCTAAGCACCTGTAGAATACACCCCAGTATTGTCCCACTCAGAATGAGCAAATGGTAGTATTTATTCACCCATCCCTTTCTGTAGCCAGGGGAAAATCTGTAGCCAGGGGGAAAAAAAGAGAGAGAGGGAGAGAAGATAAATAATATCAGTGTCAGAAATGAGAGGAAAGACATTTTATAATCTCACATGTATTAAAAGGATGATAAGAAAATATGCACAACTTCCTACCAATAAATTTGACAATTCTGATGAAATGGACAAATTCCTTGAAAGACATAAATTACCAAAACTTACTTAAGAAGAAAGAGAGGTTAAAAACAAACAAACAAAAACTCCAGTGTTCAGCAGTTGGAGTAAAGTTACTTAGAGGAAAAAGAATATTCAGTAAGAGAAAAGGAGAATGTGTCAAAGAAATAGAAAAGATCTTTGAGGATACAGAGATCCAAAGGAGAAGACATTCGTACAATATGATGAAATATTTCCAGTTGTTTAATAATGACAGTGTTTGGCAAGTTATTCCTGACTTTTTGAGAAAGGTTTCAGTAGAATATTAAAGGTAGCCATCAAATTACAACAATTCAAAGAATAAATGAATAGTGGGGAAGTTGAAGCAACAATACATAAAGTATTAATACAATTTCAAGAAGTGTATATATTAACCAAAGTTTGAAAGAAGGGCAATTTAAGGAAAATCAGGTTCCAGAAATTGCTTCAATAGCCTACTTTCCATTCATTCAGAATCATTTGGAAATGCTTCCATTGTGTACATTGTGTGAATGAAAATTATATTTAACAAACCAAAACTGAGATTTATTTTCTGAAAAGTAGTATTATGAGTCCGGACATGTATCAGAGTCAGTTTTGGAGATGTACTATCGGATGAGCAAATGTTTGAATTTCTGCAATAGTCTAAAGATTTATGAGAATAATGAGGTCATTTTAGGAATACAAATTAGCCTTTAAAACCAAAATGCACAATTGATATGACAGTATATGTGGCATTTTTCTAAGTAGTGTTGAATCAGCGAAGAATTAAAAATTGTCTTTGCCTTTAGGATCTCACAGAGACAGAAACCTAGACAAATATATACAACATGCTGTCTTTAGCACTCAGTTTGCAGAAGCTTACCTCTGTGATTCATCAGAAAGAACAATTAATTTGTCAAGAATGAGTAGGTGTGGATACATGAGCATAGATCCATGAGCTTATTAAGACTGGAAAATTTGGAAAGTCGAGAGGGTTTCCAAGAGGGTAAGTCTACCTGGGAAAGTCTGAAAGTTAAATGTGAGAATTCACTCCTTCAAATAACTACATTACGTTTTTGTTAAAGCAGAAAATATAACAACATCTGAGACTACCGTGGGATACTTGGAAAAATGTTTCAGTAAAGAAGAAAAGAAAAACTTGCTGAGGTTTCCAGATATTGAATCTACTTTTGTTATTAGTAATGGATTTTTCTCTTACCTATAAGCATCTGATCAATTTTCTTGGTTCTAAGTAAAATCAAACACCCAGCTTTTTCTCAGGCTTGAAGCAATTATGACTCATCCCTTCAAAATGCTTTGAACTCCCTAATTCATCCATGCTAGATTTGTTTTCTTTTTCTTGATACTGTCATGGCAATTTACTCCAAACATTCCCAAATGCACTGTCTTTTTAAATTTCACATTCTACAATTGACACTTTCTCTTAATACATTATTATCATTTTTTTTTTTTTTTGCTTGACTCATTTTCCCTTTACCTAGTGCATTAAATGGGGTATAGACTTTTCCACAAGGACAGATCAAAAGAGATATCAAGTCAAACAAGGTTAAAACTAATCTTACCAGTTCGGTGGTGGTGGTAGTTTAGTCGCTAAGTCATGTCCAACTCTTGCAATCCCATGGACTGTAGCTTGCCAGGAGCCTCTGTCCAGGGATTTTCCAAGAGACAATACTGGAGTGGGTTGCCATAATCCAGAGGATCTTCCCAACCCAGGAATTGAACTCCGGTCTCCTGCATTGAAGGCAGATTCTTTACTGACTGAGCTATGAGGAAAACCCCTACCGTTTGGTGATATTACAGAAACTCTTGTTCATGAATTCATCTGTAGATGGAGACTCCTAAATTGTGGACTTCTCAACATTTGAATGCTGCCACAAAATGGAAAAAGAAGGAAGGGAGTTACTTTGCTGTTTTTTGCTTGGCTACCATAAGTGATTTATCCTTACATTTCATTCACAGGAACTTAGGTTATTAGTGACACCTAGCTGCAAAGGACAGTGAAAATAGCCTTTATTCTTGGAAACCATGTGTTCAGCTAAAAGTCAAGGGTTTTCTTCCTGTGAAAGAGAATAGGAGAAAATTTGGGACATGGCTGACTTTCTCTATCATTCTGTATCCTTGGACTATCTAAATGTTCAAATGTGTGTCTTTATGCAAACAGAGAGCCCTCACCCTAATTTACCTTACTGAGGAAATTACCACTCAAGCTTCTTTAGTGACTTCATTTATACTGAAAAGTGAACGTGAACCCACTCAGTCGTGTCCTACTCTTTGCGACCCCATGGACGGTAGCCTACCTACCAAAAATCCTCCATTGCAGTCTAGGGTAATATGAGCTTCCTAGATGGCTTGGTGATAAAGAATCTAGCTGCTAATGCAGGAGACACAGGAGACACTATCTTATTCTGATCCCCAGCTTGGGAAGATCCTCTGGAGGAGGAAATGGCAACCCACTCCAGTATTCTTGCCTGGAGAATCCCATGGACAGAGAAGCCTGGCTGGCTATAGTCCATAGAGTTGCAAAGAGTCAGACACGACTGAGCACAAACACACACATACACACTCACACATCAGGGTGATATACAGTTCTCTTTATCAGGTACGAATGCTATTCTTATGACCTAGAAAACTATAAAATCAGAGCACTTTGTCTGTCGCTATCATTCCTGGATACAACCATGGAGCAAAAATAAGATAAACTCAATAAAAAATTCATATTCAGAAAAAAGAAAACTGGCAAACACAGGAATGCCTGATAAACAATAATAACGAAATTCTTTGGATGATGCTTAAGATGACTTCCTGCTGCGTGAATGTCAGTCCTTGGTACAGCACTTTTGAAGGAATTTCTTTATTTATTTATGCAAGGTTTTCCTGTATCACTCACCCTCCATGGACATAGCAGCGGTGGGCTCTTGAGAGTGTGCCCTTTGTTTAACCTGCATGTTTTTCTTAGACTGAGTCATGCCAGAACTCACTGTAAGTCAAGAAGGAGATTTATGTGTAGAATTCATTTTAAAGGCCAACCTCGTAATTTTCTTCAAAATTTCTTTAGAAGGAAGACCCACTCCCTCTGCCGCCTCAGATCCACATGCAAATATCAACAGTCAAATGTTCTTATTTAGGAGTATATTTAAGCCTTAACACCATATTCTTTTCTGGTCTTTCTGATCTGCTCATTTCCGCCTCCCTCCCCCCACGTTAATAATGGTACAAGGAAGCCATTTGAAACAACTGGCTGAATTAGGAAAGCAACATCTTAATTTGATTTTTGTCAGTGGCCTGGTTCTCATGGAGTAGCGGATAATCTTAGTAAGAAATAGTTGAAAAGCTTTGGGAAACAGGCTTATCTTCTCTTATGTTGTGGTTTTGATAACAACCTCATTAGTTTCAGTTGGTTGCAAGCAGTCGGTTATGGCAATTTGTTATTATTAACTTAGCAGGTTCTAAGTTCAGTTCAGTTCAGTTCAGTTGCTCAGTCGTGTCCGATTCTTTGTGACCCCATGGACTGCAGCACGCCAGGCCTCCCTGTCCATCACCAACTCCTGGAGTTTACCCAAACTCATGTCCATAGAGTCGGTGATACCATCCAACCATCTCATCCTCTGTCATCCCCTTCTCCTCCTGCCCCCAATCCCTCCCAGCATCAGGGTCTTTTCTAGTGAGTCAACTCTTCACATGAGGTGGCCAAAGTATTGGAGTTTAAGCTTCAGCATCAGTCCTCCCAATGAACACTCTGGACTGATCTCCTTTAGGATAGACTAGTTGGATCTCCTTGCAGTCCAAGAGACTCTCAAGAGTCTTCTCCACCACTACAGTTCAAAAGCATCAATTCTTCAGTGCTCAGCTTTTTTTATAGTCCAACTCTCACATCCATACATGACTATTGGAAAACCATAGCCTTGACCAGACGGACTTCTGTTGACAAAGTAATGTCTCTGCTTTTTAATATGCTGTCTAGGTTGGTCATAACTTTCCTTCCAAGGAGTAAGCGTCTTTTAATTTCATGGCTACATTCACCATCTGCAATGATTTTAGAGCCCCCAAAATAAAGTCTCTCACTGTTTCCACTGTTTCCCCATCTATTTGCCATGAAGTGATGGGACCAGATGCCATGATCTTAGTTTTCTGAATATTGAGCTTTAAGCCAACATTTTCACTCTCCTCTTTCACTTTCAAGAAGTTCTTTAGTTCTTCTTCATTTTCTGCCATAAGGGTGGTGTCATCTGCATATCTGAGGTTATTGATATTTCTCCTGGCAATCTTGATTCTAAGTTAGTTGTTAGAATCTTGGTTAGTTCTTGGTTCTAAGTTAGTTTAGACATATCAAGTTTAAGACAGTGTTTGAATTTACATTAAACTGATTACTACCTACTTCAGTTGAACCGTTTCCAAAAGTACTAGCCAAATGGGGATAAAATACACTTTGGAATAAGTGTATTTATGTCCTATGTCAGCTATTTTTCTAATAGAGTATGAAGCATCACTACCAAATATGTAGTTGACTTGTTCATTTTATACATACACTGACTAGAATGACTCAAGTTTCAAACTAAAATTTCATTCCATATCTAGTGCAAATTTTACAACCTCACTTAATTACCTCCAAAATAATGCATCATTGCACAATTTTTAAATACCATTGACTTGAATTTAATATATTTAAAAAATTTAATTGTTTAATATATGATTTAATATCTGCTGCTGCTGCTAAGTCACTTCAGTCGTGTCCGACTCTGCGTGACCCCATAGACGGAAGCCCACCAGGCTCCACCGTCCCTGGGATTCTCCAGGCAAGAACACTGGAGTGGGTTGCCATTTCCTTCTCCAATGTGTGAAAGTGAAAAGTGAAAGTGAAGTCGCTCAGTCGTGTCCGACCCTTAGCGACCCCACGGACTGCAGCCTACCAGGCTCCTCCATCCATGGGATTTTCTAGGCAATAGTACTGGAGTGGCTTGCCATTGCCTTCTCCTATGATTTAATATCTAATAGGCACTAATTTTTTTGTATTCTGGTCTGTTTTTCTGGTACCTAGTACCTTTGTTTTCTTAGGATTGAATATATTGAAATAAAAATTATTAAAGGTTAAGAACTAGGTTTTTCATTAAAAATTTTCATTGCACTGTAATGAAAAATGGAAAAGCAGATTAAAAACTGATTTAAAATTTAATCCTTAAATCTCTTCTTTAAGTGATTTTAGTTTTCAATTAATAAGATAAAATTTTGAGATTTCATATTATGTTCAATGAGATTTGTGTTATTGTCATGGTTGCAAATAAAATGGGCTTAGTTTACTTTAAATATGAAAATAATCTTTGAATCCCATTTTTGTAAGGGATTTGATCAGTAAGAAAGAAGTCATTAATCTGCATATTACATGTAGTCACACTGTCTTGCCTTTAGAAGTATTACTATATGTATAAGCCTAGAAAAAATTGGATAGTCAAAAAATAAAAAGAATATTTGCAGAGTTAGGAATGAAGTTCTAAGGAACAGTGATATTTTGGCAAAATAATTACCCTGTATACACAGTTCACAACCTCACTTAATTGCCTCCAAAATAACCTTGTACTAGGGGCCAAATTTGACCTTTTTAAAATCCATTTGAAAGAAATATTGAATTTCAAGTTTATAATATGTAACAAATTTTAAAATCTGCATATCATATCTTTTAGAAGATGTGCATTAGGGTTTTCTTCTTTTCAGGAAGTAAAATGCATGATTAAACTTCAAAATAAATAATAGTTATAAATAAATATTTTGCAACTTCATTTGTCAGGGGTTCATTCATTTTCTCTTGTAGGATTAGCACTGTAGAGGCAAGAAAGTACATAATCAAAGAATAGAGTAAAATAATCCTACCTTCAGACAGTTTATAATATGTTATGTAGACAGGATCCAGGCCTTAGGAACTCTGCTAGTTACCAATAATTTTCAAAATAAATATGAAGACAAAAGGAAAGATCAAAAGTTTGGTGCTAGGGAAATCTGGGCCTTAAAACTGAGTCTTTTGTTTATTAGTTGGTTGTATAATTTTGGACAACTAACTTCACCACTGATTCTTAATTTTCATATTTATAGATTGAGAATAATGATTTATCATTATGATTTAGTATGAGTAGTATTATTTTAAAGTTAAATATGATATATTTAGTAGGCAGTAGTTAGTGAATATTCAATTAACAAAAAAATATAGAGAAAGTATTATCACATAAATGATGTGTTCAAGAGATAACCAAATTGAAAAAAACGTAAAACTCATCTTGTGACATAATGCTGGTATATCCCCACAAGAAATCCAGGCACAGAGTCAGGTACTTACAACAAACACCCAACAAGCATCAGCTACTATTACTACCCCAGATTTGCAAATAAGAGAAGTAAGTTACTGAGCTTAAATGTCTTCCTTAAGTTGAATAGCTTCAAAGTGAGTAAATTGGATTTGAATCCAGAAACAAAGATCGAGAATTTGAAACCTTAGTCAAGGTGTCATACTGCTTCTCATTTGCATTCAGTAGGTGAATTGCATTTATTTATTGCATTCAATAAACGGAAATTTAAGCAATTTATTTGAAATTATATACAGTATAATTAGTAAAAGAGGTATAGAAAAATAAAAAGGCAAGGCAATTGAAAAAGAGAACTTAAAATAAGAGGACTATATTAGTGAAGAATACCTTCAGTTCAGTTCAGTCGCGCAGTCGTGTCCGACTCTTTGCGACCCCATGAATCAGCACGCCAGGCTTCGCTGTCCATCACCAACTCCCGGAGTACACTCAAACTCAGGTCCACAGAGTCGGTGATGCCATCCAGCCATCTCATTCTCTGTCGTCCCCTTCTCCTCCAGCCCCCAACCTTTCCCAGCATCAGACACTTTTCCAATGAGTCAACTCGTCGCATGAGGTGGCCAAAGTATAGGAGTTTCGCTTCAGCATCAGTCCTTCCAATGAACACCCAGGATTGATCTCCTTTAGAATGGACTGGTTGGATCTCCTTGCAGTACAACGGACTCTCAAGAGTCTTCTCCAGCACCACAGTTCAAAAGCATCAATTCTTTGGCAATCAGCTTTCTGCACAGGCCAACTCTCACATCCATACATGACCACGGGAAAAACCATTGCCTTGACTAGACGGACCTTGGTTGGCAAAGTAATGTCTCTGCTTTTTAATATGCTATCTAGGTTAGTCATAACTTTCCTTCCAAGGAGTAAGTGTCTTTTAATTTCACGACTGCAATTAGCATCTGCAGTGATTTTGGAGCCCCCCAAAATAAAGTCTGACACTGTTTCCACTGTTTCCCTATCTATTTCCCATGAAGTGATGGGACCAGATGCCATGATCTTCGTTTTCTGAATGTTGAGCTTCAAGCCAACATTTTCACTCTCCTCTTTCACTTCCATCAAGAGGCTTTTTAGTTCCTCTTCACTTTCTGCCATAAGGGTAGTGTCATCTGCATATCGGAGGTTATTGATATTTCTCACGGCAATCTTGATTCCAGCTTGTGCTTCTTCCAGCTCAGCGTTCCTCATGATGTATTCTGCATAGAAGTTAAATAAGCAGGATGACAATATACAACCTTGACGTACTTCTTTTCCTATTTGGAACCAGTCCGTTGTTCCATGTCCAGTTCTAACTGTTGCTTCCTGACCTGCATACATGTTTCTTAAGAGGCAGGTCAGGTGGTCTGGGATTCCCATCTCTTTCAGAATGTTCCACAGTTTATTGTGATCCACACAGTCAAAGGCTTTGGCATAGTCAATGAAGCAGAAATAGATGTTTTTCTGGAAATCTCTTGCTTTCTCCATAATCCAGCGGATGTTGGCTATTTGATCCCTGGTGCCTCTGCCTTTTCTAAAACCTGTTTGAACATCTGAGAGTTCATGGTTCACTATTGCTAAAGCCTGGCTTGGAGAATTTTGAGCATGACTTTACTAGCGTGTGAGATGAGTGCAATTGTGTGGTAGTTTGAGCATTCTTTGGCAATGCCTTTCTTTGGGATTGGAATGAAGACTGACATTTTCCAGTCCTGTGGCCACTGCTGAGTTTTCCAAATCTGCTGGCATATTGAGTGCAGCACTTTCACAGCATCATCTTCCAGGATTTGAAATAGCTCAATTGGAATTCCATCACCTCCACTAGCTTTGTTCGTAGTGATGCTCTCTAAGGCCCACTTGACTTCACATTCCAAGATGTCTGGCTCCAGGTGAGTGATCATGCCATTGTGATTATCTTCGTCGTGAAGATCTTTTTTGTACAGTTCTTCTGTGTATTCTTGCCATCTCTTCTTAATATCTTCTGCTTCTATTAGGTCCATACCATTTCTGTCCTTTATCGAGCCCATCTTTGCATGAAATGTTCCCTTGGTATCTCTAATTTTTTTGAATCTCTAGTCTTTCCAATTTGTTGTTTTGCTCTATTTCTTGGCATTGATTGCTGAGGAAGGCTTTCTTATCTCTCGTTGCTATTCTTTGGAACTCTGCATTCAGATGCTTACATCTTTCCTTTTCTCTTTTGCTTTTCACTTCTCTTCTTTTCACAGCTATTTGTAAGGCCTCCTCAGACAGCCATTTTGCTTTTTTGCATTTCTTTTCCATGGGGATGGTCTTGGTTCCTGTCTCCTGTACAATGTCACGAACCTCCGTCCAGAGTTCATCAGGCACTCTATCTATCAGATCTAGTTCCTTAAATCTATTTCTTACTTCCACTGTATAATCATAAGGGATTTGATTGAGGTCATATCTGAATGGTCTAGTGGTTTTCCCTACTTTCTTCAATTGAAGTCTGAATTGGCAATAAGGAGTTCATGATCTGAGCCACAGTCAGCTCCTGGTCTTGTTTTTGCTAACTGTATAGAGCTTCTCCATCTTTGCCTGCAAAGAATATAATCAATCTGATTTTGGTGTTGACCATCTGGTGATGGCCATGTGTAGAGTCTTCTCTTGTGTTGTTGGAAGAGGGTGTTTGCTATGACCAGTGCGTTCTCTTGGCAAAACTCTATTAGCCTTTGCCCTGCTTCATTCCGTGCTCCAAGGCCAAATTTGCCTGTTACTCCAGGTGTTTCTTACATTCATTTAAATACATGCAAATAGGATGAACAGCCCTATGAATAGGAAACAAGAAATCTTTTAAGATTGATGAAAAGATGAAATTCAACCATGTGTTCCCTACAACTTACACACTGAATGGTGAAATGACTCAGTTTAAAAGGAAAAGATTAACAGTATGATGAATTAAAAGCAAAATAATAGGCTAATAAGATAATATCAGACAACGCTTCTGTTTCCTGAGGTCTGAAATTGGAAACGCTGATGATTACCACTGAGTTTGAAGCTTGTTTATTTTGATTAATCTAGCTTGCATCTCCAGTAGCAGAGTCAACCTTCTTTTCTCTTTAGCTTTCCTAATGTTACATTTTATTGCTGCCATCCAGCCAGTTCCTCAAACAGAAATCTGAGGGCAAACTTCTCCTTGACTCCAACTTCTCTTTTACCACCAGTTTCATCAGTCATTAGGTCTTATACCCTGATAGCCCCTAAATTCACTGTCCTTTCTGCAAGCTGACTCCATTATCATCCCATTTCCTTCCAGAACAATTATGCAACATTATATTTTATTAGCCTTTTTAAAATCCCTGCTTCCCAGTCACAAACATCTATACTTTTCTTTATTCAACAGCAACAATAAATAAATCTAATTTAAATGCAGACCATGTGTCAAGAATTTTGCTAGGAGTTAGGTCTATGTGTTTGCTTGCCAAGTCAATATAGTGGAGTCTGACTCTGCAACCCCACAGACTGTTGTCTGCCAGGCTCCTCTTTCCATGGGATTTTTTAGGCAAGAATACTGGAGTGGGTTGCCGTGTCCTCCTCCAGGGGATCTTTCTGACCCAGAGATGGAACCTGCTTCTCTTATGTCTCCTGCATTGGCAGGAGGGTTTTTTAATACTGGCACAGCCTAGGAAGCCTGTTAGGTCTATTGCAGAGCAAAATTTGCTATCCCACTGTCTTTGGGATGAGGATTAATTTAGGCTGATTATTTTTCAGGCCCAAAATGCTCCAGAAGAACTTTTAACCTTCCCCCTAACCACATAAGGAATATAATAGAAGACCTTTTCCAGGAAAGGAACTCTCCCTATAACCTAGATGGTTATAATATGAGCTGGGTGTGTAAACAGGGAGAAACAGAGAAAGAAAGGTAGAATGAGATGCATATGCCACCCTGAGTTAAGGAATGGGATGAACCTCTGGGGCTTCTAAGGATAGGAGGACCATTCACAAAATAATAATAAGATGATATGTTCTGATAACTAGAGGTTTCCCTTGCCATATCCATGGGGTCACTTAGATTAAATTTATCTCTGGTAAGAATTCTTTTCTGGGAAGAAAGCCTCAATTTAAATTCTTCTACATAGTTAAGGGAAGGGCAAGACCCTTGAACTTACAGGGTCTTGATTATCTTTCACTCAAAATAATTCCCATTGCTAACCTGTAAATAGGTTCATCATTACCTCTTTCTAGATTTCATATATAAGAATTAATATATGATATTTGACAAAGACGTAGAGAACAGACTTGTGGGTACAGTGGGGGAAGGAGAGGGTGGGATGAATTGAGAGAGTAACATTGAAATATATATGCTATCATATGTAAAAGCCAGTGGGACTTTACTGTATGATGCAGGGAGCTCAAATCCCTTGCTCCAGGACAACCTAGAGGGTGGGGATGAAGTGGGAGGTGGGAGGAAGGTTCAAGAGGGAGGGGGTATATAACTTATTTGGGCTTCCCTGGTGGCTCAGATGATAAAGAATGCACCAGCAATGCTGGAGACCTGAGTTCAATCCCTGGGTTGGGAGGATCTCCTGGAAGAGGGCATGGAAACCCACTCCAGTATTCTTGACTGCAGAATCCTCATGGACAGAGGAGCCTGGCCTGCTAGTCCATGGGGCCACAAAGAGCCAGACAGGACTGAACGACTAAGCACAGCACACATGGCTGATTTCTGTTGATGTATGGCAGAAACCAAGACAATACTGTAGGCCAATTATCCTTCAATTAAAAATAAATAAATTAAAAGTAAAAAAATGTTAAAAATAATGATTCTTATCATGCTAAAGTAATATGTTATGGGGAAGCTCATCCTGAACCCTAACAAGACCTCTTCACGAGTGATGATGTTTATGTCAAGGACTTAGGGGTGAGATGAAGTAACAGTGCTATAAGCAGAGGAAATAATATGGGTCCAAACTTTAAAGCAATAATGAGCTTGATGCAGTTCAGGAGCTTTATAATGAACAGTGTGAGCTGGAGTTTAGGGTAACAAAAAGGAAAACTACATGAGGTGAGGATGCTGAGTTAGGCAGGAACTAGAGTGAGCCAGCAGTACAGATTAGAATGCAACTAGATTAATTTGCTAAAGCATAAATCTGGCTGCCTCTTCCCAGATAAAATCATTCAAGAGTTTCTCATTTCCTTCATAACTCATAACATGACAAGCAGAATCCATATTCTGCTTCCTATTTAAGTGTTCAAGTTTGTCTTTTACTCTGCCCCTCCTAGATACAAAACTTGGGTTATACAAAATTGCCTTCAGTCCTCCTACTGTGCCAGGTTTTTTTTCTAACTTAACCTCTTGACGTATTGCTCTTTCCTTCAGTTTACACTTGGCTAGTGTCTATCATTATTTTTGAACAAGTGCCAGATATCCTTATAAAATTTCTGAGCTTTAGTGCACTTCGGTTAAGTGGACCTCCCTCGTGCTTCTCAGCCCTTATGTGATGCCTCTCTGACATTACTCATCACAGCATTTATAGTTGAAGTTTGCCTCTCTGCAAATTACCAGCTTCTCCCACACCACACTAGAAACTCTTGACCATGGGAAGAAATGTGCATTGTCTTTGTTTTCCCAATATTTCACACAATACCTGATATATATTAGACACTCTAAATAATTAATTGATCAGTTTTATTGGACTAATGAATATGTAAGAAAAGGAGTGGCTTCACAAAGAGATAGAGGAAATGAAGTTGCCAACACTTTCACAGTTCTGTTCTATAAGCAAAACCATTTCCCTGATATTTGTATCCTGAGAGATATCTTTGTTTCTAGCTTCTCTGCTGCCTATGAGTAAAATTCAGAGTTGAAATTATCATTTCATATTTAATTTATCAAGCACAAAAGGTTGGTTGTCTAACTAGATATTTCTTAGGTAACAAGATTTGAATGGGTGGTGACAGATAAAGGGATAGGTCCAGAAAAGTCTGTATTTGCTTTCTTCTGCTAGTGTTAACAATTGTCACAAACAATGATTTAAGGGGCTTCCCTGGTGGTTCAAACAGTAAAGAATCTGCCTGCAATGAGGGAGACCTGGGTTCGATCCCTGGGTTTGGAAAATCCCCCAGAGAATGGCATGGTAACCCACTTCAGCATTCTTGCCTGGAGAATCCCATGGACAGAGGAGCCTAGTGGGCTACTGTCCATGAGGTCACAGAGTCAGACACGACTGAGCGACTAACACACACTAGTGACTTAAACCAATACAAAAGTATTATCTTACAGAGTCCAAAATGGATTTTATTAGGTCAAAATCATGGTATCTGCAAAGCTGCATTCTATCTAAAACCTCTAGAGAAAAATCTGTGCCTTGCCTTTTGTAGCTTCAGGAGGTGGCCTGCATTCCTTAGCTTATGGTCACATCACTAAAACTCTGCTCCCATCACCACATCTCCTTGTTTGATTCTCTTGCTTCCCCTTCTTCCCTATAAAGAACCTTATGATTATATTAGCCCACTCAGATATCCAGTATCCTCTTTCCATTCCAAGATCTTTAAATTAATTACATCTAAAAAAATCTCTCTGTGAATGTTTATTAATTTCCTAGGGCTGTGATAACAAACCACCATAAAGCAGGTGACTTAAAACAGAGCACTAATTTTTGTAAAGTTATGGAAATTAGAAGTCTGAAATCAAGGTTTTTGCAGTCAGTTCTTTTTCAAGGCTATAAGAGATCATTCATGCTATGCCTTTCTCATACTTTCTCAAAGTGTTGCCAGAAACCAACCTTTGGTGTTCTTTGCCTTGAAGATGTCTCACTTCAATCTCTGCCATCGTTTCATATGACATCGTCCATATCATATACACGTATGACATGTTAATATACATATTCCCATTGCCATCATCTGTCTACATGTATTTGTGTCTCTATTTTCTCTTCTTATAAGGATACTATTCATTGGATCAGTGCCCATGTTAATCTAGTACAATCTCATTTAATTAGTTATATCAGAAATTACCCAATTTCCAAAGAAGTTTTCATTCTAAGCTTCTAGGTAGACATGAAACTGGGGGTGGGGGGGTACACTGTTCAACTCAGTAAACCATGTAAGGTAACATACTTAGGTTCTGAGGCTTAGGATATGGACATCTTTGTGTGTACTCAGTTGTGTCTAACTCTTCATAACTCCATGAACTGTAGCCCACCAGGCTCCTTTATCCATGGGATTTTCCAGGCAAGAATATTGGAGTGAGTTGCCATTTCCTTCTCCAGGGGATCTTCCTGACCTAGGATTGAACCCATGTCTCCCATGTCTCACGTACTGGCAGACAGATACTTTATCCATTGAGCCACCAGGAAACTCCAAAAAGAGAAAGTTGCTCTGTCATGACCCACTCTTTGTGACTCCATGGGCTGTAGCCTGTCAGGCTCCTCCATCCCTGGGATTCTCCAGGCAAGAATACTGAAAGTAGGCTGCCATTCCCTTCTCCAAGGGATCTTCTTGACCCAGGTATTAAACCCAGGTCTCCTACATTGGCAGACAGATTCTTTACTGTCTGAGCCACCAGGGAAGCCTGTGGATATCTTTAAAGGTGCATTATTTTGCCTACAACAAAAGCCGCTATCAATCTGAAAACAAAAAGAACATGTCAAGGGTGAGAAGAAAACAGAAGCAATGAACAAACAGAAACCAGAAACATCAGAGCTCAGGTACATATGACAGTCAAACAAGACTGAAACAAGAATATCAAGACTTTTTCAGGGCCAGAAAGCATTCTGGCACCAAGACAGAAGACATCATTGTTAGTGTCAAGAATATTTCACTGAGACAACTTTCCTGAGGCAGGAATTTTATAACAGGCATAGATACCTGACCTAGGAAATGGTGCCCTAAAATTTACATTTAAACATGAGACAGATGAAAACTTTTTCCTCCAAAGTCCTCTTTGTCTCTTCTTAGCTGACCTGAGTCTATCCTAGACTTCTTGGAATCTAGAGAATTTTCAGTAATCAAGGTGGTCTGAGACATTAAAAATTGGGTAGTCTGGACATATGTAAGGGACCTTTCTGTTATAATCTTCCAATTTTTTTGCAAATCTAAAATGTTCATTAAAATTTAAAACTCATAATGCACCTAAGGAGTCATCTTAGGTTATCTTATCGTCCCTGGTGGCTCCATGTTAAAGAATCTGCCTGCCAATGTAGAAACACTGCTTGATCCCTGGGTTAGGAAGGCCCCGTGGAGTAGGGAATGGCAACGCACTCCAGTATTCTTGCCTGGAGAATTCCATGGACAGAGGCTGCAGTCCATAGGGTCCCAAAGAGTTGGAAACAACTGAGTGACTAACACTTTTTTGGGAGAGCTTCCCTGGTGACAGTAAATGATCTACCTGCACTGAGGGAGACCTAGGTTCGATCCTTAGGTTGGGAAGATCCCCTGGAGAAGGGAATGGCTACCCAATTCAGTATTCTTGCCTGGAGGATTCCATGGACAGAGGAACCTGGCAGGCTGCAGTCCATGGGTTTGCAAAGAGTCAGACACACTTGACCAACTAATGAATATTACACAAGGAATCATAATAGAGTATGGAGTTGTGAGAATGTCCACATACTGGTATTAACCTCATGAATTTGGAGTGAAAATTGAAAGTTTAAACTATTAAGTGATTTAGAAGAAGAGAGAAGGGAAGGAGGATGAGGAGAGTGACAGAAAGAAGGAATGGAAGAGTGAAGAGGATGGAAAGGAAAGGAGGAGGTGGGAACAGGAGGATCCTTGAAAACAACATCATTATCAGGAAAATAACACTGGAAGATGAAAAACTGCAATTATTGGAGCAAGACCACTCCATCATTTACTGTGAACATTCATAGCATCAGCACCACAGTCATCCCATCAGGGCTTACATTCCTACCTTGGGCAACAAAAGAGCCTAAAGGCTCTTCAATCATTCCTCTTCTGCCCAAATTCCATTCTCGATTCTTATCAGTCTATATCTCTTGCTCCCCCACATTTCTGGTGAGCATTTGAGAACTAATGATCTATCCGTAGCAAAATATCCTCACTCATTTTTTATGTGGCACTTGTAAGTTATATTGTTTTCTTATTTTAATTGGGGTATAGTTGCTTTACAATATTGTGTTAGCTTCTGCTGCTGAGAAAACCACAATTCAAAAAGACACATGCACCCCAGTGTTCATTGCAGCACTATTTACAAAAGCCAGGACAAGGAAGCAACCTAAAAGTCCACTGACAGATGAAGGGATAAAGAAGACCTGATACAGATACACAATGAAATATTACTCAGTCATTAACAGAAATGAAATTGAGTCATTTGTGGAGACATGGATTGACCTAGACACTGTCATACAGAGTGAAGTAAGTCACTCATTTTCTGAATGTTTATTTCAATGACCTATTCTAACTGAAACTTTGCGCTCCCATGAGAGCTATCTTCCACGATTTGAAGTTGTGAACGTTCTAACTCACACACCCCAGGACTGAAGCAGGCGTAAACACCCTTCTTGTTGTCTTACCATTTCAACTTGAAGCATTTGCTTCATGTTTAGACCATAGATTTTTTTTTTTGCAGGGGGGGGTGGTATTGGGAGGGAGTGGGGGAGAGGTAGTGGCTGCCGTTTCTAATGTCTTTTATTTTTTGCCTTGATACGTCTGCCTTATCACATTCTGATTTCTTTCTTAAGTCATATGAAATCTTATTTTTAATTATTGTTTTAGGAAACTTCATATTATTAATATAATCCTTTTTTTCCCATTCTCTATCTCAGTTGGTTACAACGGTACTGCTAACTGTTACTAGGATCTCTTATCTGAAAATTTCTGGATTAAAACCATTCATAACCTGAATCTTACATTCTTTCATGCTATTTACTTTCATTTTGCTCTAGTACATTATATATTTTAGCACACATTACACATATTATTTATACACTGTACACCTTTGGTGTGATACATATTAACACATAGAACTATCATATCCATACTCATTCATATCAATGTCATAGGTTTGTATTTGACTGACTTCTCTAATCCACATTGTCTGTAATATTTTTAATTCTACTTCAGCATATTTACATTTTAAGCTTCATTTTTTAATGTTTGGTTTTAAATACAATAATTACATTGAATATATTATTATTTAAGTAAGTAACATTGACATTTGAGCTTGCCATCCTCTTCCTGCCCCAAAGAGAGGTAAGCCCACAAAGCTTGGATAAGAATCTGTAGTATAGAAGCTATAAATACACATATCTACTGCTCACTTAACCTAGAAAGGATGAGTAAGGATTCGTTAACCTAGAGTGGGAAATAGCTGAATAAAAACAGAATATAATTATATTCTTATGGTAACTGTTGTTGAGCTAATCAAGATACACAGTCATTGCTGCTGCATTTGTTTGCCCTCAGGCTTTTCATATAGGTCAGGAGATAGTAAACTAGTTATTAATTTTATCAAAATATTCCCCATGTATAACAAATGGCTTATTTTTCCTTGTGCTCTGTTTTTATCTGCAGATGATGCATTACTTTGTTATTCCAGAAATGTCAAAGACAAATTTGAGAATTTTCAAGGAAGTTGTACTCTGAATGAAAAAATTACTTATGAATATTTTCAATGGAATCAGGAAGATGCATTTTATTTTCTATATATCTAATTAGTAGCAACTCTCTAGAACAGTTTCCTGGGATTCAGGTTTTAGGGGAAATTATTTTTTTCCTGCTGAAGAGTAAAATCAGTATTTTTTGCAACTGTATTCTTGGGGCAGGCTTCCCTGGTGGCTCAGGGGTAAAGAATCTGCCTGCCAAGGCAGAGGACACAAGTTCAATCTCTAATTCAGAAAGACCCCTTAAAGAAGGACGTGGCAACCCAATCTGGTATTCTTGCCTGGTAAATCCCATCGACAGAGAAGTCTGATGGGTTACAGTCCATGGGATCACAAAGAGTCAGACACAACGGAGTGACTAAACAGCAACAGCAACATTCTTAGGGCATTTTTCACAGTTATTTTCTTTGTGATGTATAAAGAATTTAATAAGTTGAATGGAAGAAGAGCTAGTTCCTATGTGACGTCAGAGCACTGCACTGAGGAATTAACAAAGGGAGGCATGTGCGTCTGGTCCCTTCTTCTCTCTACTATCTCCTAATGCTGCAATAGGGCAGTTAGACCTGTTTTGTAGCATGAAGACTATTTTGAGGGCAAATATTTTATTTTTTCATATTCACACTATTCCATTCTTATTTCAGCAAAATATTAAAACATTTTAGTTTAAGAGGCCTGGCGTGCTGTGATTCATGGGGTCACAAAGAGTCGGACACGACTAGCGACTGAACTGAACTGATACACACTAAATTCTGATTTTCAGCACATGATTGCACTGGAATAGGAATTTAGGTAATCAAAAATAAAGTTGGATGCCTAGGTCAGTAACAAAGAAATGACTGGTTGAAAACTGTTGTTTTGTCAGTTTCTGAGTTCTCTTAAGAAAAGGCTGTGTTTATTTAAAGAAGAATGCACAATGTAAGAGTTTAAATTTTATTCAGAGTCTTAGTGAGAACTAGAACCCAGGAAACAGCTTCTCAGTAGCTCTGAAGGGGCTGCTCCATGGAGGTAGGGGGGAAGCCGTATGTGTATGATCTGATTAGGGAATACCCTCCCTCAAGCATGTGTATGTGTTAGTCACTCAGTCATGTCCAACTCTTTGCAACCCAATGGACTGTATTCCGGGCTCCTCTGTCCATGGGATTCTTCAGGCAAGAATACTGGAGTGGGTTGCCATTCCCTTCTCCAGGGGATCTTCCCAACCCAGGGATCAAAGCCAGGTCTCCCTCATTGCAGGCAGATTCTTTATATCTTGGTAAAAGATTAATGCTAGTCACAAGGAGGGGTGGCTCAGAAGGTAAAGAATCTGCCTACAACGCAGGAGACTTGAGTTCAATCCCTGGTTCATTTGGAAAGGTTCCCTGGAGAAGGAAATGGCTACCCACTCCAGTACTCTTGCTTGAAGAATTCCATGGACAGAGACACCTGGGGGACTATAGTCCATGGCGTCACAAAGAGTCAGACTCAACTGAATGACTAACACTTTCACTTTCAGTCACAAGGAGCCGTTACTTCCTTTTGTGTTTTTGGTTTTTTTTCTGTTTGGAAAGATGCAGTAATGGGGTTCGTTAATATTCTTCCTAAGCTATCCATCCGACTACCTAAGGGCCTTCTATTTCCCAAAACACAGAGCACCTCATACTGAATCTCGAAGGGAGCACTGTCAGTCAGCAGCTGCAGTGTCTAATGACTGAATTCTTGTAGAACTGCAAGGTGGACAACACTGTTTTATGGTTGCAAGGGAGGACATTGCTATTTGTTAGTTTCACTGAAAAAGGGAAACACAGGCAAATGCAAAAGAACCTTAATTTTGAGTGTGCAAACAAAAGCATGGATATGAATCTGTGTGTGTGTGTGTGTGAGTGTGTCAAACATGGCCACATGAGTATGTCACGTGTCATGTTTTACTTAGAGGTAACAACGCAGCATTTATTAAAGCAGCATTTCTCCAAGTTTCTGATTCCATTTAAATCATTCTCTTCCCAACTGGCAAAGGTTGACTTGAAATACAACACTAAAATGGTATTCAGTCTATCTAGGAATTTTTAAAATGTATTTCCAAATCTTCTTAAAAAGGCAAAAAATCAGGAAAGGAAACTTGTACTCACACTAACAATTAATACAGGAGCAGAATGCAAGGAGTAAAGTAATCCCCCTTAACTATTGCGTTCTCCTCTCGGAAAAGACAAGGAGAGAATAGAATGTAATTTCTAAAATGGATCCTTTACAAAGTCACATTGTGTTGCTTAATGACACATAGTTCCTGATGAGCATTCCAAATTACAAGGTAGTTGTTCAAATAGAATTTAAACCAAGGGCTTCATTGATATGCTTCCTAAAACAAGGGGTTCTTTTAATTAGAAAAGACTATGCTGCTTTCTTTCCTGGCAGCATTTGTGGAAGCTCCCACCAGCATTTTCACAGCAGCGAGTGCTGGAAACACACAGAGATTCTGTGCTTTGTGTAGTTCCCTCACCCTCTACACTCTCCCCGTCTATAACCCTTCCAGAGGACAGAGATCAATGAATGTTTTCCCATTAGATTTTAAATAGTCAAGGGAATGCCTCTGTGCTAGCTAAAGTACATAAAATACAACACATGTGACCTTATTTTCCCTTTTTATTAGCCTTTAGCCATATGACATTAGGATGTCTCACTCCATCTTTGTTCACTGTACTCAAGGGAGAGAGATCGTTAGCAAACACACTGCTTAGTATCAATTGTACTTTCCACCTTTAATTAGATTTGATCATTTTTTTCTGCTGAACACAAAAATGCTGTGGTGCATGCATGTGTGTACATGTGTTGGAATCATCTACATAATCCACTTCTGTCTACCCAAAGGCTCTCCCTTATTTGAGCCTTTTCAAGGTCTGTAGATTCAAGCACTTTTATATAACACTGGTAGGTGGTGCTAGTGGTCAAGAACCCACCTGTCAGTGCTGGGGACATAAGAGACACTGGTTTGATCTCAGGGTTGGCAAGGTCCCCTGGAAGAGGAAATGGCAACCCACTCCAGTATTCTTGCCTGGAAAATCCCACGGAGAGAAGAGCCTGGGGGGCTACTCCCAAGAGTCTCACAGAGTCGGACATGACTGAAGCAGTTTAGCATGCACCCACGCACATGCACATTACTGATAAATCAGTGATGTCTCTGAAATAGCCAGTTATTCTAATGACAGTAATACAGAGATCTACATACCCTTCACTCAGTTTCCCTCAATGGTAAACTTTTGTAAAAATTATAATAGAATTCTTACTTATGACCAGGATCCTGACATTGATGCAATTCACCTGTCTTACTGAAAAATTTCCCCAGTTTTACTTGCACTCCTGTGTGCGCACATGTACATTCAGTTCTATGAAATGCTATCACATGTGTAGATTTACATACCTACTACCATAGTCAAGATACAGAACAGTTCTTTCAAATTAAGACTTCTTCATTTTTACCCTTTGAAAAGTGCACTCACCTCTTTCCAACCCCACCCCTACATCCAAAAGCCCTGGATATCATATTTTCATTTTCAAAATCACATTTTATTTATAATCAGAACTACTGATTTTAATACTATTACTGATGCAATTTCCTTTTAAAATAAGTGTGATGTAAGTTTTCCGAAAATATGAACAAGTTTTAAAAACAGAATATTATAAGATAGGTGTTATAGGGACATGGAAAATATATGAAAAAGCAATAAAGTTTAGGAAATGTTGCAATTGGTGATAATATGAAGATGATGGATGAGGTAGGATGAGGAAGAGCACACAGCATACATTTATGTCAGTATGTGCAGCATACATGTTATGTGTTTATGATATACATAACATGCATGCATGTCTGTATGGAGCTAGAACAGCAGCGGTTCTCAGACTTTAGCACTTAAATGCTTATTAGAATCACCTGAAAGACATGTCAAATAATGCCATTTACAGCAATGTGGATGGACCTAGAAACTGTCATACTAAGTGAAGTGTGTAAGTCAGACAAAGACAAATATATTACATTGTTTACATGTGGAATCTAAGAAAAAGGTACAAATTAACTCACTTACAAAACAGAAGTAGATTCACAGATGTAGAAGACAAATTTATGGGTACTGGGATGGAGAAGGCATTGGCAAGCCACTCCAGTACTATTGCATAGAAAATCCCATGGATGGAGGAGCCTGGTAGGCTGCAGTCCGTGGGGTCGCTAAGGGTCGGACACGACTGAGCGACTTCACTTTCACTTTTCACTTTCACACATTGGAGAAGGAAATGGCAACCCACTCCAGTGTTCTTGCCTGGAGAATCCCAGGGATGGGGGAGCCTGGTGGGCTGCTGTCTATGGGGTCACGCAGAGTCGGACACGACTGAAGTGACTTAGCAGTAGGGGATAAAGGAGGGTTTAAATTGGGAGACGGGATATATATATACACATATACCCACTACTGCATATAAAATAATAACTAATAAAAGCACAGGGAATTCTACTCAATATCCTATAATGGCCTATATGGGAAAAGAATCTAAAAAAGAAAAGAATGGATGTGTATATTAATATACGTATAACTCATTAACTGCTGTACACCTGAAGAAAACACAACATTATAAATCATGTATCCTTCAATAAAAAAATTTTTTAATGTGTTAAACACTGATTACTAGGCCCCGTTGCCAGAGTGTCTTACTCAATATGTCTGGAGTGGGGTCTCAGAATTTCCATTCCTAAAAGGTTCATAGGTGATGCTATGCTATTAGTCCAGCTCTGAAGATAGCTCAAACAGAAAGGAGAGCTTATGCTAAATATGGGGCCTGTGAGGTAGGAGGCTTCACATGAAGAAAGATGCTCAGTAGAGGAGTCTTTATTTTACTGGTAGAGTAAAATTTGGGCCGCCCAGGTGACACTAAAAGTAAAGAACCTGCCTGTCAATGCAGGAAGTGCAAGAGAAGAGGGTTTGATCTTTGGTTTGGGATGATCCCCTGGAGAAAGAAATGGCAATCTGCTCCAGTATTCTTGTCTGGAGAATTCCATGGACAAAGGAGCCTGGGGGGTTGCAGTCCATACGGGGGCAAAGAGCCAAACACCACTGACTGAGTACACAGAGTCATTATAGCTTTCAGATCACAAGACCACTTGACTAAAGCAGGCTTTAGGAAGAAGTATCTAGGGATAACCGAGCTAAAGAGCTTAACAGCACAACATATAGAAACAATGTCGAGGGAGTTAGGAAATTAAAGAAGGTGGCAAAGTATTCAGGTGAGAAGTAGAATATCAAAATCCTGAATAAAGAGGAGATACTCCAATACTTAATCAGAAGGTAGCTGTGTAGAATGAGATTTATACTGAACAATTCCCTTTCTCACCTTTATTACCTTTTCTGTGTTTTTCTTATGTCTGCTTTCCAATCCGCTCCCACCAAAAATATATATATATATATATATTTGCAGAGGGAAATATATCCAAACATAAGCTAACTTAAAAATCTATCTTTTGGCTTATTCGAAAACAAAGAAAAAGCTTTGCTTATTCTTTATATCTTGTTAAGAATGACTACTGAAATTCCTAGAAAGGGTGAAACCTATGATTTGCAAATGCAGTTTGAATTATTAATATATATTATCTTGTTTAATTGGTACTTGGGGGAACTTATAGGCTAAGCCTACAAATTCTAAATTCTACACTGGTCCCTTTGCTTTTCCTGACACTTTTTTCCTTTGTCTTTCTTATCTCTGTTTTCTATTTTCTTTTTTCTACTGAGGTTGTCAAGTAGACAAGTTTTCTTTTTTTATCAAAAACAATTGCAATTTTAAGGGCAAACTAAATTGCAAAGAAACAAAGTTAGAGATGGCACTACTTTAGAGTATATTGTAGAGAGGTTATGAAGGAATTCTAAACCACTAGGTATTAAAGAAGTGACAACCCATTTCACTTTCCCTTATAAATTCAAAGTGCAGCACAAGCATTTGATCCTCTTGTGACTGAGCTCCTATACATTTCATCTTGTCCAGGATTTCTGAGAATTCTGGAACACTGATTGGAATCCTAGGTTGTGTATCTGAATCAGTTACTGAGTTCACATATTGACAGAGAAAACCCTTAATTTCCCCCTGTGCTATTTTTCTGAGAAAAAGTGATCATAGAAATTAAGATTTTTAAAAGGTATTTATGTCAGAGACATTAGAAAATGAATATAAATTAGATATCAGCAAGAGCTATACTAAAAGTGAAGAAAACACAGGGTACCTCATTATAGAAATAAACTGTAGTATAGAAATAAGGTAGTAATAGATCTCTCCATGCTTTCTATAAACTCCAAGCACAAATATCAGACTAGAATGTCTTTTTCAAAAGTAGTGTCTCATTTGGATTTTATTTATATAAGTTTCAGAAACCTACATATCTCAAGGTAAAGAAAGACTCAATTTTTCATTGCTGGGTAGATAAAATGGAAGGCTATCTGAACAGCTAGGATTATTAGGCATAGGAAAACTTAACAGAAACTCAAATAAAAGTATTGCATTTGGAAGTAGGCAAATCACACAAGCTTGATTGAGAATGTGAATTGTCTTAATCTGATAATCTCAAATTTGATTTTAGGCTTGCAATAATAGTGGACTTTGAATAGTTTTTTTTTTCTTTTTTAAAAAATTTATTTAATTGGAGGTTAATTACTTTACAATATTGTATTGGTTTTGCCATACACTGACATGAATCTGCCCCGGGTGTACATGTGTTCCCCATCTTGAACACCCCTCCCACTTCCCTCCCCATCCCATCCCTCTGGGTCATCCCAGTACACCAGCCCCGAGCATCCCGTATCATGCATCAAACCTGGACTGGCGATTCGTTTCACATATGATAATATACATGTTTCAATGCCATTCTCCCAAATTATCCCACCCTCGCCCTCTCCCACAGAGTCCAAAAGACTGTTTTATACATCTGTTTCTCTTTTGCTGTCTCATATCCAGGGTTATCATTACCATCATTCTAAATTCCATATATATGCGTTAGTATACTGTATTGGTCCCTGGAGAAGGAAACGGTAATCCACTCCAGTATTCTTACCTGGAGAATCCCATGGACGGAGAAGCCTGGTAGGCTACAGTCCACGGAGTCGCATAGAGTCGGACACGACTGAGCGACAGAACGGAACGGAATGGATACTGTATTGGTATTTTTCTTTCTGGCTTACTTTTACTCTGTATAATAGTTTTAAGATTTTCTTTAGATATATTTTGAATCATGTTAGAAGGGGTAATTTCAGAAGAGAGAAGAAATAGCAGGACAAGGAAACTAAGTACTAGTTTAACTCTGATTCTGTCCAAATTCTGCTATGTTCAAATGCAGAGGTACTGAGTCACAAATTATGGTCAAATGCTGATTTTCATGCTTCCTTCATGAGGTAAATAAAATATTTTCAAAGAGGACAGAAACAAAAATACTTGTTTCAGCTTTTCCCTTTTTGGTAAACTAAAACAAGTTGATATAATGAGCCAGTTTCTGGGGGGTTTTGCGAATTTTGAAATCAGAACACGAAATTTAGGGATATGAAACAAGGTGTAATTATAAGTGTAAAGACAGGAAGGGGCTTTCTCATAGTTTTCAATTCTTTTTTTTTAATGTAAAAGTAGCAATCTATTTTTTAAAGTATTGACAAAATTGTGGAAAATTGTTTAGCAATATCAGAAAGTACTGAAACATAAAAATGGTGAAAGTAGAAATAACCTATAATAACACCTCACCAAGAAATAACCACTAGCATTATTAATTCTTTTTGGTATACCATACAGCTAGTGGGGTCTTAAATGGCAACCCACTCCAGTGTTCTTGCCTGGAGAATCCCAGGAATGGGTGAGCCTAGTGGGCTGCCATCTATGTGGTCGCACAGAGTCAGACATGACTGAAGCGACTTACCAGTGGGGTCTTAGTTCTTTGACCAGGGATCCAACCTGTGCCCCCAGTATCGGGAAAGCAGAGCATTAACCAATGAATTGCCAGGGAAGTCCCCTAGTTCTCAGTGTTTTGTTTTTTTTATTTTATGAGAATCATTGTATTTATTTATTAAATTTTAAGTGGAGACTAATTACTTTACAATATTGTATTGGTTTTGCCATACACTGACATGAATCTGCCACTGGTGTATATGTGTTCTCCATCATGAACCCCTCTCCCACCTCCCTCCCCATCCCATCCCTCTGGTTCATCCCAGTGCACCAGCCCCGAGCATCCTGTATCATGCATCGAACCTGGACTGGCAATTCGTTTCACATATGATAATATACATGTTTCAATGTCATTCTCCCAATCAACCTACCCTCACCCTCTCCCGCAGAGTCCAAAAGACTGTTCTATACATCTGTGTCTCTTTTGCTAACTCGAATACAGGGTTATCGTTACCATCTTTCTAAATTCCATATATATGCGTTAATATACTGTATTGGTATTTCTTTACCAAAGAAATGACTGCTGCTGCTGCTGCTAAGTCGCTTCAGTCGTCCTGCATACTGGTCAAAATTTATAATTAGCTTAGATTTCAGGTAAAAAGTAATGTCAATATTTTCATTTCCAACAGATTTGTTTGGATGTCTTTAACCCTGCCCTGTGAATATATGACTATATCGTTTTTAATGGTATCACTTTATCACTTCAGGGTCTTTAGGTTTTAACGTGTGCCAGGTTTTGACACTAGAGTTTGCCACTCTATTTTTAAAGGAAAAAAAATATCTTTACTCATAATTGTGGTTCTTATTCTAATATTCAGTTCAGTTCAGTTCAGTCGCTCAGTCGTGTCCGACTCTCCACGACCCCATGAATCACAGCACGCCTGGCCTCCTTGTCCATCACCAACTCCCAGAGTTCACTCAAACTCATGTCCACAGAGTCGGTGATGCCATCCAGCCATCTCATTCTCTGTCGTCCCCTTCTCCTCCCTCCCCCAACCTTTCCCAGCTTCAGAGTCTTTTCCAGTGAGTCAACTCGTCACATGAGATGGCCAAAGTATTGCAGTTTCAGCTTTAGCATTTAATATTCTAATATTATAAAACACCAAAATACTGTTTATATTTTCCGATTAAACATTAGAATTTATAAAGAGTTAGGGTTCATCACATAGGCCTAATTTTTTAGTGCAGGATCCTACTATGTTAGTTCAGTTCAGTCACTCAGTCATGTCCAATTCTTTGCGACCCTATGGACTAGGAACGACAGACCTCCCTGCCCATCACCAACTCCCGGGGTTTACTCCAACTCATGTCCATTGAGTCAGTGATGCCATCCAACCATCTCATCCTCTATCATCCCCGTCTCCTCCTGCCTTCAATCTTTCCCAGCATCAGGGTCTTTTCTAATGAGTCAGTTCTTCACATCAGGTGGCCAAAGTGTTGGGAGTTTCAACTTCAGGATCAGTCCTTCCAATGAATATTCAAGACCTATTTCCTTTAGGATAGACTACTTGGATCTCCTTTCAGTCCAAGGGACTCTCAAGAATTTTCTCCAACACCACAGTTCAAAAGCATCAATTCTTTGCTGCTCAGCTTTCTTTATAGTCCAACTCTCACATCCATACATGACCACTGGAAAAACTGTAGCTTTGACTAGACAGACATTTGTAATGTCTCTGCTTTTCAATACGCTATCTAGGTTGGTCATAACTGTTCTTCCAAGGAGCAAGCATCTTTTAATTTCATGGCTACTGTCACCATCTGCAGTGATTTTGGAGCCTAAAAAAATAAACTCTCTCATGGTTTCCACTGTCTCCCCATCGATTTGCCATAAAGAGATGGGACTAGATGTCATGACCTTAGTTTTCTGAATGTTGAGCTTTAAGCCAACTTTTTCACTCTCCTCTTTCACTTTCATCAAGAGACTCATTAGTTCTTCGCTTTCTGCCATAAGGGTAGTGACATCTACATATATGAGGTTATTGGTATTTCTCCTGGCAATCTTGATTCCAGCTTGTGCTTCATACAGTCTAGCATTTCTCATTATGTACTGTGCATATAAGCTAAATAAGCAGGGTGGCAATATATACCCTTGATGTACTCCTTTCCAGATTTGGAACCAGTCTGTTGGTCCATGTCTGATTCTAACAGGTGCTTCTTGACCTGCATACACATTTGTCAGGAGGCAGGTCAGGTGGTCAGGTGTTCTGGTATTCTCATCTCTTTAAGAATTTTCCACAGTTTGTTGTGATTCACATAGTCAAAGGCTTTGGCATAGTCAACAAAGCAGAAGTGGATATTTTTTCTGGAATTCTCTTGCTTTTTCGATGATCCAGCAGATAATGGCAATTTGATCTTTGGATCCTCTGCGTTTTCTAAATCCAACTTGAACATCTGGAAGTTCATGATTATTATACTGTTGAAGCCTGGCTTGGAGAATTTTGAGCTTTGCTAGTGTGTGAGGTGAGTACAATTGTGAGGTAGTTTGAGCGTTCTTTGGCATTGCCTTTCTTTGGGATTGGAATGAAAACTGATCTTTTCCTGTCCTGTTGCCACTGCTGAGTTTTCCAAATTTGCTGGCATATTGAGTGCAGCACTTTCACAGTATCATCTTTCAAGATTTGAAATAACTCAACTGGAATTCCAACACCTCCACTAGCTTTGTTCGTAGTGATGCTTCCTAAGGCCCACTTGACTTCACATTTCAGGATGCCTGGCTCTAGGTGAGCGATCACACCATCGTGATTTTCTGGGTCATGAAGATCTTTTTTGTACAGTTCTTCTGTGTATTCTTGCCACCTCTTCTTAAGATCTTCTGCTTCTGTTAGATCCTTGTCATTTCTGTCCTTTATTGTGCCCCTCTTTGCATAAAAATTTTCCTTGGTATTTCAAATTTTCTTGACGAAATCTCTAATCTTTCCCATTGTATTGTTTTCCTCTATTTCTTTGCATTATCACTGAGGAAGGCTTTCTTATGTCTCCTTGCTATTCTTTGGAACTCTGCATTCAAATGCATGTATCTTTCCTTTTCCCTTTGCCTTTTGCTTCTCTTCTTTTCATAGCTGTTTGTAAGACCTCTTCAGACAATCATTTTTCCTTTTTGCATTTCTTTTTCTTTGGGATGATCTTGATCACTGCCTCCTGTACAATGTCATGAACCTCCATCCATAGTTCTTCAGGCACTCTGTCTATCAGATCTAATCCCTTGAATCTATTTGTCACTTCCACTGTATAGTCGTAAGGGATTTGATTTAGGTCATACCTAAATGGCCTAGTGGTTTTCCCTACTTTCTTCAGTTTGAGTCTGAATAAGGAGTTCATGATCTGAGCCACAGTCAGCTCCTGGGCTTGTTTTTGCTGATTGTATAGGGCTTTTCCATCTTTGGCTGCAAAGAATATAATCAATCTGATTTCAGTATTGACCATCTGGTGATGTCCATGTGTAGAGTCTTTTCTTGTGTTTTTAGAAAAGGGTGTTTGCTATGACCAGTGTGTTCTCTTGACAATACTCTGTTAGCCTTTGGCCTGCTTCATTCTGTACTCCAATGCCAAATTTGCCTGTTATTCTAGGTGCTTCTTGACTTCCTACTTTTTTATTCCAGTCCCCTATGATGAAAATGTCATCTTTGGGGCTATTAGTTCTTGAAGGTCTTGTAGATCTTCATAGAATCATTCTACTTCAGTTTCTTCAGCATTATTGGCCAGGGCATAGACTTGGATTACTGTGCTATTGAGTAGTTTGCCTTGGAAGCGAACAGTGATCATTCTGTCGTTTTTGAGATTGCATCTAAGTGCTGCATTTTGGACTCTTTTGTAGACTATGATGGCTACTCCATTTCTTCTAAGGGATTCTTGCCCACAGTAGTAGATATAATGGTTGTCTAGTTGAAGTCACCCATTCCAGTCCATTTTACTTTACTGATTTCTAAAATGTTGATATTCACTCTTGCCTCTCTTGTTTGACCACTTCCAATTTGCCTTGATTCATGGACCTACTATGTCATCATGTTTAAATTGATATATAAAACAAGAATTTCAAAGTGTCAGTCTCCAACGAGGAATTACAGTAGCTAGAAATTCAGCTATTTAGAACCATTTGCTAAATTAGCTTTATGAATTTGGAATTCAAACAAGGGATTTAATTTTTTTAATTTGACTTTGTAAATGCACTGTAATCCACAAAATAAGTAGATGAGACTGGTTGACTCCAAGGCTGGGTGTGTTTTTTGACCTTAGGACTATATGTGGATGGATCTTCCTTCTTAATAATGTGAATGTGCTCTCTTGAATCCCCCTCAAAGACCACTGCCTTAATTTTCTTTGTTTTTATTTGGCTTCAAATTCTGGTTATCTATTTTATGTATCAAATTGTGCGGGGAGTTTGTAATTTCCTTGGAACTCTCCCATTGCAACAAAAATTTGCAGCGACGGACTCTCTGGAGGTCCTTTTCCCCTAAATGAGTGGTGGCATGTAAGGAGTTAACCAACTTCCATTGGAGGTCCCCAGACAGAAAAAGGAGTCCCTCCTTTTGGAACCACCCATGTGATCTTCTTTAAAGTCCTCACTCTCAGCTTTAAGTCTCACCTTCAATATATGAAGGAGTTTCTGGCAAATTAGCCTGTGGAACTAAGGTGGCAACCACTCAGTTCAGTTCAATTCAGTTGCTCAGTCGTGTCCGACTCTTTGTGACCCCATGAATCACAGCACGCCAGGCCTCCCTGTCCATCACCAACCCCCGGAGTTCACTCAAACTCATGTCCATCGAGTCGGTGATGCCATCCAGCCATCTTATTCTCTGTCGTCCTTGTCTCCTCCGACCCCCAATCCCTCCCAGCATCAGACTCTTCCAGTGAGTCAACTCGACGCATGAGGTGGCCAAAGTATTGGAGTTTCAGCCTTAGCATCAGTCCTTCCAATAAACACCCAGGATTGATCTCCTTTAGAATGGACTGGTTGGATCTCCTTGCAGTCCAAGGGACTCTCAAGAGTCTTCTCCAGCACCACAGTTCAAAAGCATCAATTCTTCGGCGATCAGCTTTCTTCACAGTCCAACTCTCACATCCATACATGACCACAGGAAAAACCATAGCCTTGACTAGACGGACCTTTGTTGGCAAAGTAATGTCTCTGCTTTTTAATATGTTATCTAGGTTGTTCATAACTTTTCTTCCAAGGAGTAAGCGTCTTTTAATTTCATGGCTGCAATCAGCATCTGCAGTGATTTTGGAGCCCCAAAAAAATAAAGTCTGACACTGTTTCCACTGTTTCCCCATCTATTTCCTATGAAGTGATGGGACCAGATGCCATGATCTTGGTTTTCTGAATGTTGAGCTTCAAGCCAACCTTTTCACTCTCTTCTTTCACTTTCATCAAGAGGCTTTTGAGTTCCTCTTCACTTTCTGCCATAAGGGTGGTGTCATCTGCATATCTGAGGTTATTGATGTTTCTCCCAGCAGTCTTGATTCCAGCTTGTGTTTCTTCCAGCCCAGCGTTCCTCATGATGTACTCTGCATAGAAGTTAAATAAGCAGGGTGACAATATACAACCTTGATGCACTCCTTTTCCTATTTGGAACCAGTCTGTTGTTCCATGTCCAGTTCTGACTGTTGCTTCCTGACCTGCATACAGGTTTCTCAAGAGGCAGGTCAGGTGGTCTGGGATTCCCATCTCTTTCAGAATGTTCCACAGTTTATTGTGATCCACACAGTCAAAGGCTTTGGCATAGTCAATGAAGCATAAATAGATGTTTTTCTGGAGCTCTCTTGCTTTCTCCATGATCCAGCGGATGTTGGCAATTTTATCTCTGGTGCCTCTGCCTTTTCTAAAATCTGCTTGAACATCTGGAAGTTCATGGTTCACATACTGCTGAAGCCAGGCTTGGAGAATTTGAGCATGACTTTACTAGCGTGTGAGATGAGTGACAACCTCTACTAGGTCATTGTTCTATAATGCTGTCCTCTTAGCTGCCTAATCGACTGCTTGATTCCCTCTTGCCACTTCCGTGGTCCCTTTTTGGTGCCCTTTGCCATGGGAGACTGAAACCTCAGTGGGCAGATGAACTTCCTCCAAAAGCCTAAGGATTTGGTCACCATATTTGATTGGGGGTTCTCAGGTGGTCAAGTGGCCTCTTCCTTTCCAAATAACAGCATGTACATTTAGCAGCAGAAAGGCATATTTGGAGTCAGTGTAAATGAATACTCTTTTTCCTTTTCTGAGCTCTAAAGTTCGAGTCAGGAATGTGAGCTAAGCTAATTGGGTTGAAGTACCTTATGGTAAAACTTTAGCCTCTGTGGTCTCAAAATTGGAGACTACTGCATATCTGGCTCTTCCTTTTCCATCCAAGACAAAGCTGCTTCCATAGTGTACCAGAATTCCTCAGAATTCGTCAGAGGATCTTCCGACAATCCCTCTTGGGGTTTCATCCAGTAGCCCAAGGTTTCTAGGCCAGAGTGAAAGGGGACAGAGCCCTTGGAGGTAGGCAGAAGGGTGCCTAGGTTAAGAACCTCACAAGGGAACATAGTCAGGCCTGGATTTTCCATCAGCACTTCTTGATATCTGAGGATTCTTTGATCAGACGTCCATAAATGGACTCTCCCATTTTGAAGTTGTTACACTTGATGGCTGGTAAAAATAGTTAGTTTGCCCCCAAAAGAGAATTTTAAAGCATCTTGCATCAGGATTGTAATAGCTGCAAGATTTAGAAGGCAGGGAGGCCAGCCTTGGGTGGTTGGGTTGAGCCTCTTGGATAAGTAAGCTACAGGCTGGGGCTCAGGTCCCAACCTTTGAGTTAACACTACCAAGGCTATTCCTTCTTTTTCATGAACATAAAGTTGGAATGCTTTTTCTGGGTCTAGCAACCTCAAGGAAGGTGCTTGAGTTAAGGCTTGTTTTAGTATAGTCTCTGCCTTCTTTTGAGGAGTTCCTCACATCAATGGGACTGAATCATCCCATCCCTTCAAATTTTCATATAAGAGCTGGGCAATTAAACCATAGTTGTTTATCCAGATTCTACAATACCCAGTTAGCCCCAGGAGAGCTTGGAAATGTTTTTGTGTCTTGGGGGAAGGCAACAGGAGGATTCTCTGTACTCAATCAGAGGACAGTCTTCTGGACCTGTGTGTAATCTAAACTCCAAGGTATGTGACCTTTGTCTCAACCATCTGTGCCTTAACACGGGAGAATTTATATCCCCTCTCTGCCAAAAATTTAGAACCTGAATTGCATTTTGTTGGGCATTTTTCTCATCTGAAGAGCAGATTAGTAGGTCATCTATTTTTCCATTAGGTCTCAAATCCAGACCTGGGAAATCCTGGCTAAGATCTTGCCCAAACACATGCGGGCTATCTCTGAACCCCTGAGGTAATACTGTCCAAGTCATCTGTTCTGTTGGTGTTTCTCTCCTTGAGCCTTCCACTCGAAAGCAAAAAGATGTTGGGATTCTTTAGCCAGTGGTATGCAAAATAATACATCTTCAAGATCCAGGACTGTAAACCACTTGGCAATGGGTGCGATTTCTCCCAAGATTACATAGGGATAGGGTACTATGGGATGGAGGGGGACTATAGCTTCATTTATGATCCAGAGACCTTAAACCATTTACCAGTTTCCATCCTTTTTCTTTACAAAGAGTATCGGGGTATTACATCGTGAATTGGTGGAGACCAATAGCCCACAGGCAAGGAATTTATTTGTTAGAGGCTGTAATCCTTCCCAAGTTTCTCTTCTGAGGGGGTATTGCTTCCGGTAAAGAAACTGTGTAGAGGACAGTGATGACCAATTCAGCTTGGTGGGCTCATCCAGGAGTCCCCTGGTCCCACACCTGGGGGTTAATTTTGTCCTTTCATAGTTTTTGGTCCCTGTCTATTGGAGAGGGTGTAATGGCTTCCTCAGTAGTAACCAGAAGCTGTAGGGCTCTAGGGGCTTAAAAGCTTCTAATCACAAAGGTGGTCCCCAGTTTAGTGAGTATATCTCTTTCCAATCAGGGAGTAGAACACTCAGGGACCACCAGAAACTTGTAGGAAAATATCCATCCCAGCACCAAAGAAGTTCTTGGATGAATCTTTTAATAATTGTTTTTCTTATAGCACCCAAAATGCTACAGGTTTGGGAGGAAAAGGCTCTGGAGAAGGAGGTCAGGACAGAGTAGGTAGTCCCTGTGTCAACCAAGAAATTCTTGGACGTACCTCCACATCCAGTTGCATCCTTGGCTCCAGCCCCTTGATGGTTATCTGTGATAGGTGGGCTGGCAGGAGTGGGCAACTTCATTCCTGTTGAACCATCATGAGAAAGGCTTGGCACTTGACCTTGAGGCTCTTGGGTCCCAAGGGGAGAGTGCCGCCCAGTGTCCCAATTAACGGCATTAGTAGTAAGCCATTTTAGGAGACTTGTCAAAGTTTGGACAGTCTTTGGCCCAATGCCCCTCCTGTCTACAGATTAGGCATTTGCCCTGTGCCTTGTTCTTCAAGGACACAGCGTTTCCATAGGGCTTCCCTGGAGGGCGGCCAGCATCTGGGCATGCCTTGTCTCTTTCCTTTTCTCTCTTTCCTGGAACTTGGCCTCCTTCTTCTATTCTCTGTTATAAAAAGTATCGGTGGCTGTCTGGACCATCTCATCTAAAGAGGCAGCAGGGTCCTGCTGCTGTAGCTGTTGCAATTTTATCCTGATGTCTGATGCTCATTGGAACAGGAATTTGTTCTTTAAAATCACCTGTCCCTCCTAAGAGTCTAAGTTCAGATTGGTAAACTTTTGGAGGGTCTCTTCTAGCCTTTCCAGGAAGGCAACTGGGGTTCTTGTTGGACTTCTGAGATATTGCTGAGACCTGGGCACAGCTGATTACTTTTTGCTGGGCTGCTTTCAGTCCTGCCTTCACACAGATCAGAAAATGATCCCTTTCCCAGATGTGTTCAGGGTCATTATAATTCCAATTAAGATCTGAGGAGGGGACTTCAACTTCCCCTACTGGGTATTTATTGCTTGATATGTTAAGCCCTGTAGCACACCTTCTGGCTTCCTTTAAGACCCTAGCATGCTCAGGGTCAGATAAAGTTTGACTAAATATGACCATGATGTCTTTCCATGTCAAATCAAAGGCCATGGTAATGTGTTGGAGTGTATCGATATATTTGCCCGGGTTATCTGCATAACTTCCCAGTCTTGTTTGATCTGTCTTAGTTGTAAGAGGGAGAAGGGCTTTTGGACCTGGGTTGTTCCAAATTCTCCTCCAATTTCCACTAAGGGACATACTCAAGTTGGCTTCTGTGGAGGGGGTGCTTCCAAATATGGGGACATAATTGGATACATGGAAGGAGTACCAGCAACCTGGGAGCCATGGGAGGTGAGCCTTCACCGGGGGCTTCCTTCTCTTTGTTGTCTGTGCCTAACACCATTTGCCTAGTAGGCTCACTTTTAGGGCATACGACAATCCCATACTTAAGACAGAGTTCCTTCATATCTCTTAGTTTGAAGAAAATTTGGACATGGGGGATCTCTGTCCATTTCCTTTGTCTTCTGCATAATAAGTCTAGCTGTAGGATGGTATTGTGATTTAAATGTCCATCCTCAGGCCAGTGTTCCTTGTCCCCCAGAGGATACTGTGCCCATGCAGTGGCATAAAAGAATTTTAAGCAACTTCTCCTTAGAGTTAGAGGATCGAACAGCTTCCAGTTATCAAGGATGCATCTCAAAGGTATCCGTCGGGAAATGGATTGGTTATTTCCCATCTGAAAGACAGTGATGACAGGGAGGGAAAGAAAAAAGAAAAAGCTAATAGGCCTCTTTCAATTTCCATGGGCAGACTTCCTTAGGGGTGAGTCTTTTTGAAGCTTACCCTACACAATACTGTTGCCCAGGTGTCCCTGGGTCAGGGTGCAGATCCCCAGGCAAGCTAAGGCATGACAGCCTCATGGAGATACAATCCCCAGGCAGGTCAAGGCATGTTGGCCTCCCAAGAATTGGGTCTCTGGGCAGGTTGAGGCATGTAGACCTTCTGGGACCTAGACTGGCAGATCCCTGAGCAGGTTGAGGTATGACAGTCTTTCTAGGACAAGATCCCGAGGCAGATCAATCTCCTGGGGCACCTGGACTGGAGTTGGGCATCCCCAAGTTCTCCAGTGTGACCATTGCCAGGTAGGATTAAGGCATTGTAATTTTACAGTTTGTTCACCACAGATGGGAATAGATATCATGATGTAAAGCAATCCAAGCCTGTGCCCTGAGACTGGGAACCTGGTGAAGCAGCCATAAGTTTTATCCTCTTACTGTCCTCAGTTCAGTTCAGTTCAGTTCAGTCGCTCAGTCGTGTCCGACTCTGCGACCCCATGAATCACAGCACGCCAGGCCTCCCTGTCCATCACCATCTCCTGGAGTTCACTCAAACTCATGTCCATCGAGTCGGTGATGCCATCCAGACATCTCATTCTCTGTCATCCCCTTCTCCTCCCACCCCCAATCCCTCCCAGCATCAGAGTCTTTTCCAGTGAGTCAACTTGTTGCATGAGGTGGTCAAAGTATTGGAGTTTCAGCTTTAGCATCAGTCCTTCCAATGAACACCCAGGATTGATCTCCTTTAGAATGGACTGGTTGGATCTTCTTGCAGTCCAAGGGACTCTCAAGAGTCTTTTCCAGTACCACAGTTCAAAAGCATCAATTCTTCGGCGATCAGCTTTCTTTACAGTCCAACTCTCACACCATGTAAGTCACTGATTTCCTCTCCTAGTCCTCCATAAGAGCAGATTAGGGTGTCTCCAATGGTAAGTAAACATTTTGTTATCATAGGCCCACTTTAGGTAATAGCAGAAGTAGTGACAAAGGAGTGGATTATCTGGTCCAGTTAGGGGCTTTTAGAGTATTTTAATAATAGGCAGGGTGGAGCAATGTGGCCTACAAGGGGGCAGGGTCCTTATTGTAGGAGTTAGTTAGTGGCTTAAGAACAAATTGGTAAGAGGCAACAGACCAGGTGTTCCATAAAAGTGGAGTAAAAATTTGATCCCAGGGTATATTTGTAACTTTAGGAGAATGTTGGTAAGGGTTTGGGTCCAAATGGCCTGCAGAGCTAACTCCCAAAATGGTAAACATTATCCCTGGAAGTCCAATTGCCCTTGAAGGGCTGCTAATAGATGGACTTCTAGCAGGCATTGTGTGCCTGTCACCTGCCCTAGTGTCCACTTAGATATGTTGTTGCACATGTTGCAGGAAACTCAGAAAATGAAAGTCTGAATATCTAGAGGGATTGGATATTATATAGTATTTCCCTCCCAAGGGCCAGCTATTTTCTGGTTATCCCTCCAGAAGATTGTAGAGGCAACACTGTGGGCCTGGACAAGGCTCAGGAAAGGAGCATGAAAGAGGAGGGAAGGGGGCAGGGCACAACTTTTGAAAGAATGACACAGCCCAAGGGGATAACATAAACTGATTAAAATCAAATGGATCCAAGATGACAAGTCAAATTCAACTAAACCTTGATCTACAATCTGCAAGCTAAATGACACACCCAGAGGTGGCAGGACAGTTCCAAGGCATTGTCAAAAGACAGAGAGTGGGTGGTTCCTTTAAAACCATTAAAGGTTGGAATGATCCTTTCACTCATTAGTATATGAATTCACCCAGCTGGAAAAAGCTAGCCACACCACATTCCATGGCCACTGCACCCTCCTCTGTGATGGCCCACACCCTGTGGAGGGTGCTTCTCTCTGAATCTGAACAAATCTACCTCTTAACTATCACTGTATCTAACTGAATTTTTCAATGAGTCATCAGAGCCTGAGCTTCATTAGGTCCTGAAGCCAGGCACCATGGTTTTTGGCCAGGTTCAAAACAATGAGCCCTCTCTCCAGGAGAGAGGAGCTTAAGAACAGGAGGAAAAAGGTGGGGAAAAAAACGTGCTTAGGAATCCTTATCATAACCTGCCGAAAATCTGCTAAATACCTGACCAGTTCTCACAATTTTCATTGGCCTGATCTTTGGCACAAAGATTAAGGACAGAAGAACCCCCACCAGTTTAGGTAACAGCTACTAGAGCACAGAGGATAGTGGAGCCTTCAGGACATACTGGGGAGTAGCCACTGCCAGAGTCCCTCAGTTGCACCTACTGCTGCTTGTCTGTTCATGGGGGCTTCAAGGAAACAAGCAACGAGAGATTGTAAAGGATTTAAGATTTTGTTAGACATGTGCTCTTCCAGCCATAAGAGTGAGGACCTCTTACCTTAACTGGAGGTCTTCTGGAATCTGAGACTGAGCCATGTGAACTTTCTGCTGAGTTTTTTTTTCACCGTCCTGGTTTCCAATATCCTGGGCTTCTTGTTACTTCCCCTGCACTGGGTTTTCTTCATGTTCAGCTTCCACAATGGGAGCTTTTGCTGAATTGGGCCCTTGCTGTGCTTGTCCTCCTCCTTGCGGGGGCCCAGCTGGGTTAAATCTGAGTCACAGCAACATGGATGTAGGGGGAGTTTGCAATTTCCTCTGTTCTGTCTCATTGCAACAAAAATTTGAAGTGACGGACTAGCATTACAGCCCTTGGACAGACCAGTGTTACAGCTCTGTGTAATAGCTCAGTTTTGTTTATAAAGTAAAGGAAAATATATCCTTGAGGTGTGAGGGCATGCCGACCCAAAAGATGCGAAGAGAAGAGAGGCCTTGGCCCAATTTTGGTTCCTCTTTTTATATGTTTCTTCTCCTCCCCCTGGGCCTGCCCTATGTAAATTGGACTAGCCAGGAGTGCTGTTTGTTTTACCTGAGGTCCTCACTCAGATCTTCCTTTGTTCTATTTTCATGGGCTTTTCCCTTGTCTTTTAGCCACCGCCATTCTGGACTCCTTTTTCCTATTCTAACTACCTAACAAAATCACCCCCAAATAGTGACTTTAAACAATAATATCCATTTTGCTCACAGATCTGAGGTGAGAGAACTCACCTAGGCAATTGTTTCTTGGGATCGCACTGAGTTTTAATTAAATGGTAGTTGGGTAGTGTCTTCTCTGGAGGTTCCTTCACTAACACTTCTCATGATTGGGCTAAGAAGATGAAAACAGCTATAGCTCTATAGCCATTCTTTCTGTCTCTATATGGTCTCAACATGGCTCTATTTATATTGGTGGCTTCAGACTAGTGAAGCTTCTTCCATGTGTAGTATTTTACAGAGAACATTACACTTACGAGAAGCAGCTCTATACTGGCCTCATCCAAAGGAGTAACAATACAATTTTTTTTCCCCTCTAGAGAACAGTGGCTTTTTTTTAAAAAAAACAACTGCATTTCCTGTCCCTAAAATGACCAGCCTGGAGGAAAGGCAAGCATGAATGAGAATGACTATTTGTCATCATCTCAAGCATTTCCTTGAATGGCCTAGGGGACAAAGTTAAAGTTTCCCAGAGTACAAAGAAGCCAGGAGGTCAAGCATTTACACAGGTTTTCTATTCAGCTTCTTACACAGTTTTACCCTGAGGTCTTCTTTCAATTCATATTCTCAAATAGAATTGCAAGACTATAGTTACAAACCTACCATAGAATGAAGCCAGTCCACAGCACCAAAGCTGTGAATATGTTTTTGGAGGCAGGCATTCCAGCCTGGATTATGATGCTAATAAAAGCAATAAAACAACAAGTAAGATAACCAGCCAAGCCAAAATACAAGCAACAAACAGGCTACGTGCACCCTACTGAAAGATTTGCACTACTGGAGAGACCAACTCTGTCCTCATCAGCAAATCACTGTATCAAAATTGTCAGCCTTCTCTAGTGTCAGTCCACATCAGACAAGATAGTTTTTAACTTACAAAATATACAAGTAGAAGGCCAGGATATTTCCCTGAAGGATATGTGAACTCTGCTGAAAGATATAGATTTTCCAATGTTCCAATGAAGATATGAGAAACAGATGGCACAAAAAGGCTAAGGTTTGCACTTTTGTGGCCAACTTTAATTTCTGTACCACCCTTCCAAACAAGCAGCAATGTAGATTTTGTACCTCTTGGTTAAATTTATCCCCCCCTCCTTTTTTTGACTCAATTACAAGCAGGATGGTTTTATTGTTTTCTGGTACTTGTTCACTGTTAGTATATAGAAATGAATTTTCCCAAACCAGATCAATTTGTGTATATACATATGGCTAGGCTATGCAAACATATGTGTCAGTCACTCATTAGTGTCTGACTCTATGCCATCCCACAGAATGTAGCCTGCCAGGCTCCTCTGTCCATGGGATTTTTCAGACAAGAATACTGGAGCTGGGTGCCATTTTTCCTCTATAGTATCCAGCTATTCAATCAAACACTATTAGAGATGTTGCTATAAAGGTCTTTTGTAGATGTGCTTGACACCTACAATTAGTCAACCTCAAGTAAAGGAGATTGTTCTTGACGATGTTGGTGAGACTCATCAAATCAGTTCAAAGCCCTTAAGATCAAAACTGAGGTTTTCCTGAAAACAGAATAAATTATTCCTTAGGAGTGCTGCTTCAGATCCTGTCCCAGAATTTCCAGATTGTTTGTCTACATATTTCAAACTTGCCAACCCCTTCTAATAGCTTAAAAGCTTTGCTTTGAAACAAATCTCTACCTCTATCTTTATGAATCTATACAGCCTACTGGTACTGTTTCTCTGGTAAAGCTTGACCAATAGAATTGGTAATAGAGTGATCATATAATTTATCATCCAAATCAGTTCAAATCAGTTCAAAATTGAGTGTGAAATTAACAATCATGCCAGTAAACTGGCATACACCAGACCTTTACCAGACAAACCATGATAAAGTATTCCCCCCCAGGTAAAATACATCTTATTCACCCAGAGCTGTCATTCCAATTGAGAAAAGAGGTGTTTCTGGTTTTGTTTTATTTTAAATGAACCTAGTTAGTTATCAAAAGTGTTTTGAACTAAGGTAAAGAATAAATCACTATATAATTTGGAAAGAAACCAGCTATTGGCATTATAGAAAGGATTTTTCCCTCTTTTGACATTTGTAAAGGTCAAAAGTTTGGAATCCTACAATTACACTACATTTGAAAAGTGATGAATCAAACAATAAATCAGAATCTACCAAAATAAGAGCAGGCATTTAGACTTGATGGACGGCCTTGATGCATTTGTGCAATTATCCTTATCCAAGTTTAACCCTCCTCATTGCTGCCCTATTCAATTTTTTTTTTATCTCTGACATAGATAGGTTTTACATGACTACTTACTGGCTGAGAACTAAGAAAAAAATGATTTTTTGAAACTGATTGTTGTTAGCGCTTCTATTTAATCTGTATTTGTGTCAGATTATCAACTGTAAATAACTCTGGCAACTGGGAAATCTAGTCTATCGTTGCCAATCAAAATCTATATCTACATCTTTGATTTTGAAAACTAGCAAATGTGATTCCAGAATCTTATTTTGGCTCTCAGATGACTTTGACAGGGAATGAGTCACATTCATGGCTAGGACCTCTCAATTTGTAACTGCCTTTGCCATACCGATGAAAGTTGTAGCTTGGCATATTGTTAATAGTATTGCTAAAATTTCTGATAGTAATACTGGAAATTACATAAATGCTAGACAATTTAGCTTCATGTGAAGTTTAAAGGAAACCTATTCCAATATTCTGGAACATATCAATTAATATAATTGACCATTTAATGAAGTAAAAAGTCACACTGTAGACACTGTCTTCACACTTGCTCCTCCTTGTACACATCCTACACTATGGAAACTTAATGACTGATTAACATAGAATCTCTTCTCATGTGAATTTTTGGAAGGAAGCATAAATACCAAAAAAGTAGAGAGAGGCAGACACAGAGAGGGAGAGAGACAGACAGACCTACAGAGAGAGAGATAAAGAGTTATACAATTTATATAAGAAATTAAGTTTGCATTTCATAAGTAAATTTCAATTCAAAAGAGTTTAATTAAATACCAAGAAACAGAAAATGGGGTTCTCAAGGCAAGTATACTGAAGTGGTTTGCCATTCCCTTCTCCAGTGGACCACATTCTGTCAGGTCAGACTTTATTTTTTTGGGCTCCAAAATCACTGCAGATGCTGATTGAGGCCATGAAATTAAAAGACGCTTACTCCTTGGAAGGAAAGTTATGACCAACCTAGATACCATATTAAAAAGCAGAGACATTACTTTGCCAACCAAGGTCCGTCTAGTCAAGGCTATGGTTTTTCCCGTGGTCATGTATGGATGTGAGAGTTGGACTGTGAAGAAAGCTGATCGCCGAAGAATTGATGCTTTTGAACTGTGGTGCTGGAGAAGACTCTTGAGAGTCCCTTGGACTGCAAGGAGATCCAACCAGTCCATTCTAAAGGAGATCAATCCTGGCTGTTCATTGGAAGGACTGATGCTAAGGCTGAAACTCCAATACTTTGGCCACCTCATGCAAAGAGTTGACTCATTGGAAAAGACTCTGATGCTGGGAGGGATTGGGGGTGGGAGGAGAAGGGGACGACAGAGAATGAGATGGCTGGATGGCATCACCGACTCGATGGACATGAGTTTGAGTGAACTCTGGGAGTTGGTGATGGACAGGGAGGCCTGGCGTGCTGTGATTCATGGGGTCGCAAAGAGTCGGACACGACTGAGCAACTGAACTGAACTGAACTGACTGAACAGAAAATACCACCAAATATATTTTAGAGTAACTCTTCCTAGTAAAGGAATAATAGCATATTTATCTAGCAAATTGGGCTTCCCTGGTGGCTCAGATGGTAAAGTGCCTGCAATGTGGAAGACCTGGGTTCAATCCCTGGGTTGGGAAGATCCCCTGGTGGAGAGCATGACAACCCACTCCAGTATTCTTGCCTGGAGACTCCCCATGGACAGAGGAACTGTAGTCCATGGGGTCGCAAAGAGTGGACATGACTGAGGGACTAAGCATAGTACTAATAGATTCAGTTCAGTTCAGTCCAGTTCAGTCGCTCAGTCATGTCTGACTCTTTGCGACCCCATGAATCACAGCACCCCAGGCCTCCCTGTCCATTATCAACTCCTGGAGTTCACTCAAACTCATGTTCATCGAATCGGTGATGCCATCCAGCCATCTCATTCTCTGTCATCCCCTTCTCCTCACCGCCCCCCCCATCCTTCCCAGCATCAGAGTCTTTTCCAGTGAGTCAACTCTTCACATGAGGTGGCCAAAGTATTGGAGTTTCAGCTTTAGCATCAGTCCTTCCAATGAACACCCAGGATTGATCTCCTTTAGAATAGACTGGTTGGATCTTCTTGCAGTCCAAGGGACTCTCAAGATAGTTAATATTAAATAGACACATACACAGCTAGTAACATTGTAAAATTCCTTTCTGCTTTTAGAATATATTTCTATATATTTTCTAACATATTTTTTCTTCTGGTCGCATTTGGAATTTTTATACTGAGACACCAAGTTCACACGTACTGCTGCTGCTAAATAGCTTTAGTTATGTCTGACTCTGTGCGACCCCATAGACGGAAGCCCACCAGGCGCCCCCGTCCCTGAGATTCTCCAAGCAAGAACAGTGGAGTGCGTTGCCATTTCCTTCTCCAATGCATGAAAGTGAAAAGTGAAAGTGAAGTCACTCGGTCCTGTCCGACTCCTAGTGACCCCATGGACTGCAGCCCACCAGGCTCCTCTGTCCATGGGATTTTCCAGGCAAGGGTACTGGAGTGGGGTGCATTGCCTTCTCCGTCACATGTACTAATTGAGTCTAAATAACATTGACAGAATCTTAAGACGTGATACAGAGCTGTGATATTTTCAGATTATTAATGAAATACCAAAAATTTAAGAGAGTGCTCTGGTTGATCAATAGAATTATCAATTGTGTAAAAATTCCAACTCAAGGGGAAAAAAAGGACAATGAAATTATAAGACAATAGCAGACAAAAGAGAATTGAAGATAATTTGATTTAAATTTTTTTAGAACTAAAATAATCTTATCACATGAACATTTCTAATTTGTTGGTTAGCACTAACATAGGAACTTAGGGGGAATTTCCTGCTTTTAAATGTTTACAACTACTATATACATGTAAAATATTGATTCATCCATGACTCTACATGGCAAGTTAAACAACTAAGGTTTAGAGATAGTTTATTCTTGACCTATGACCTTCCTCCAACTGTGTGATATTTGGTGAGTAATCACAATCTCTGCATTTCATCATTCTCAACTCTAAAGCAAATATTTAACTCTACATTTTCCATGTTTCCAATATTTAAAAACTATGTCCAAAGAGAACCTAACCGGTTTGAACTGTTCATATTGGTGTGCATATATGAAAGCATAAAACAAATCACTTGTGAGTACTGAATTTAGGTGGAGTGATTTTGAGTGAATGAGGTGCCCTTAACTAAGTGATGGTAAATCCCAGTAGTATTTGATTGATGGAAGTAAAGTGCATGATATATCAAGAATTTTAAAATTATTTAAGTACAAACAAGAAAGTATGAAATGATGCTGCATGAAATATTTGCAAGGAATATGAATGTGAAAAGGGAGCATTGCTGAGCTCTTAAATTTTGTGGTTTTATTTTTTAGGTCACACTATATAATCGTAATTTCACATTGCTGCTGCTGCTGCTAAGTCGCTCTAGTCGTGTCCAACTCTGTGCGACCCCATGGACTGCAGCCTACCAGGCTCCTCCATCCATGGTATTTTCCAGGCAAGAGTACTGGAGTGGGTTGCCATTGCCTTCTCCAATTTCACATTCCGTTCCGTTCCGTTCTGTCGCTCAGTCGTATCCGACTCTTTGCGACCCCGTGGACTGTAGCCTACCAGGCTTCTCCGTCCATGGGATTCTCCAGGCAAGAATACTGGAGTGGGTTACCATTTCCTTCTCCAGGGGATCTTCCCGACCCAGGGATCGAACCCGGGTCTCCCGCATTGGAGGCAGACGCTTTAACCTCTGAGCCACCAGGGAAGCCCCAATTTCACATTAGGGTTGGTTAAAGTCTTAAAAGGTCAATATGGATGCTCATGTATGTACACACAAAAATACTTTAAATTTTTAAAATCACATTTGAATGGTAAGGAAAACATTAAACTTAGAACAGAGAGAGAGAGAAGCCAACCATCAAAAACACTACAAAAACCTAGTGAAGGGTTTATAACTGTAAATTTGGGGGCAGTGTCTATTAAATTGTTATAAAATAAAAACACTGTAAAGATAAAAGTTTTATAAGTTAATTCTTAATATGACCTACAGCATATTACTTATTGTTTTCATATTTTAAGATGAAACATAAGGGATGTTTTTTTAATCAGTTGGTATATAGGAAAAATTGTAGTTTAAAAAAAAAAGTAACTCAAAGACCTAGTTCTCTGAAAAGACTGACAAAATGGAAAAAGTGCTGACTAGAAAAATTAGGAAAATAAAAAGAAGACTGTTTAACATTAAAAATGCAAAAGGATGTGACTTTATATTTGGACTAAAGATGCTATAAGAAAATATACATAAATCAGTACTTTGAAAATTTCTGTGAAATGAATAATTTAATGATATAGCTAATTAATGATGATCAAAGAAAAGGCAGAATATTTGAATATCCTGAGAGTCAAAATTGGAAAAATAATTATAGAGCAATGGTTATAGTACAAAAGTAAATCCAGTTGAATAACTAAAGAATTCTTTCAAACTTAAAAAAAGAAAAAAAAAAGAGCAAGGGTTTTACATCCTTAAATTGTTATGACAAACAGAAATATTTGGAAAGCATAACAGTTCATTGTATAAAGATAGCATAACCTCAAAATTTAATGATATTTGGAACTCATTGCTTCACCCTATCTCCTCCCACCTCACAGACAAAGCTACAGCATGTTACTATTGAGTACATAGAAAACACCAGAAGAGGCATAGGGTATTAGCTGTATAATTATGGAGGAGGGGAGGAGTTTTTATTTTATTTTATTTTTTTTTATAAGAACATATTTTTTATTTTTTTTTCCAATTTTATTTATTTATTTTTTTCAAGTTGAACAGACTAAATTTCTTTAAACAAACTTACTTATACTCCAGAGTCCTTTAAAAACTTAATAGCATTTATACATTGAAGGTATTTGATTTTCTTGTAACTAGCACTTCAAATGCAACAAGCATTTGAAGCAACAAGCATTTGACCCAACAAGTAAAACTTTCTACAGTTCATAACTTTTATAAATAAAATAAATTAAATGTACAGTGAATAAGTTTTCTGAAATATTTCAATATTTCTGCAGGTTTAGTAACATCGTAAAATACATTTCAACTAAAATTCACAAATCTAAAAACCTGTTAGGCATTTTTAGGTGTTTTAATATGGAAATGAAGACCAATGTTACATCGTAATATGCCAATTACAAATAGTACTTCAAATAGCAAATACTAGAGTTTGTCCCAAACTTTAAAAACTATTCATGAACTCAACACTGAACTATTGATGGCTATGAGAATTGTTTCCTAGCCTTTTTGAAAGTTTCAACCCATTTCCGTTTAAGGTAATTATTGATAAGTACGATCCCGTAGCCATTTTCTTTATTGCTTTGGGTTCAAGTCTATACACTCTTTCTGTGTATCCTGTCTATAGAAGATCCTTTAGCATTTGTTGGAGAGCTGGTTTGGTGAGGCTGAATTCCCTCAGCTTTTGCTTGTCTGTAAAGCTTTTGATTTCTCCTTCATATTTGAATGAGATCCTTGCTGGGTATAGTAATCTGGGCTGTAGGGTATTTTCTTTCATCACTTTAAGTATGTCTTGCCACTCCCTTCTGGCCTGAAGAGTTTCTGTTGAAAGATCAGCTGTTATCCTTATGGGAATCCCCTTATGTGTTATTTGCTGCTTTTCCCTTGCTGCTTTTAATATTTGTTCTTTGTGTTTGATCTTTGTTAATTTGATTAATATGTGTCTTGGAGTATTTCGCCTTGGGTTTATTCTGTTGGGGACTCTCTGGGTTTCTTGGACTTGGGTGATTATTTCTTTCCCCATTTTAGGGAAGTTTTCAACTATTATCTCCTCAAGTATTCTCTCATGGTCTTTCTTTTTGTCTTCTTCTTCTGGGACTCCTATGATTCGAATGTTGGAGCATTTAACATTGTCCCAGAGGTCTCTAATATTGTCCTCATTTCTTTTAATTCGTTTTTCTTTTTTCCTCTCTGTTTCATTTATTTCTACAATTCTATCTTCTAGTTCGCTTATCCTGTCTTCTGCCTCTGTTATTCTACTGTTTGTTCCCTCCAGAGTGTTTCTGATCTCATCTATTGCATTATTCATTGTATATTGACTCTTTTTTGTTTCTTCTAAGTCCTTATTAAATCTTTCTTCCACCTTCTCAATCCTTTTCTCCAGGTTATTTATCTGTAACTCCATTTTGCTTTCAAGATTTTGAATCATTTTCACCATCAAAATTTGAAATTCTTTATCAGGTAAATTCCCTATATCTTCTTCTTTTGTTTGTGTTGGTGGGCAATTATCTTTCCTTTACTTGCTGGGTATTTCTCTGCCTCTTCATCTTGCTTATATTGCTTTGCTTGGGGTGGCCTTTCCCTCTTCTTGCAGTTTGTGGAGTTCTCTTTATTATGTAGTTTCCTCGCTGTGTGTGGGGTTGGACGGGTGACTTGTCTGGGTTCCCTGGTTAGGGAAGCATGTGTCGGTGTTCTGGTGTGTGGAGCTGGATTTCTTCTCTCTCCTTTAGAAGACAATGGGCTGCTTTTCTGGGAGCCTGATGTCCTCTGCCAGTATTCAGAAGTTGTTTTGTGGACTTTACTCCGCGTTCAAATGTTCTTTTGATGAATTTGTGGGGGAGAAAGTGGTCTTGCCATCTTATCCCTCCGCCATCTTGTTCCTTCCTCCCCAGAACACTGGATTCTTATATTCCACTTGGTCATGGAGTATCTCTTCCCAGCTGCTCCAGCAAGGCACAGCCGCTGTACCTTACCTTGGACGAGGGGTATCTCCTCAAGGCCGTGCCTTCTGCTTTGAATGTAGATCAGCTCCTCTCGGCCCTCCGGTGCCCAAGCAGCCACCGCCTCCTGAACGTGGTACAGCTTCTCTCGGCCACCGCTGAGGAGTTTTTAAAGATATTGTTGAAGACAGAAACTGTAAGGAAAGTTAGGGAAAACAAAGCTTGTGTGCAATGCAATTAATTAAAACACAAATGAAAATTCGCTGAAATATTTGTCTCAATATTTGTTGAAGTGTGCATAGTGAAAGTGTTAGTCGCTCAGTCATGTCTGATTCTTTGCAACCCCATGGACTGTAGCCCACCAGGCTCCTCTGTCCATGGAATTATCCAGGCAAGATTACCAGAGTGGGTTGCCACTTCCTTCTCTAGGTGATCTTCCCAACCCAGGGATCAAACCTGGGTCTGCTGAATTGAAGGGAGGTTCTTTACAGTTTGAGCAACAAGGGAAGCCCTAAAGAGTGCACAGATTTACCAAAAATGGGCAAACATCTTCCACGGCCATTTTACACGTAGCCCAATCACTCCTTAACCCCAAGTCCCTTTCCTGGCAATTCTCCCAGACAGGAAAACTATCAGAGTATTCAGCAGGGTTTCCAGGTACCAGATGCTCATTAAAATTACCTGGAATACTTTTGGAAAATAGCTGCTCGGGTCACCCATGGATTGATGCATTGGAATCTCTGCAGATCTAGTATATTGTCTATTTGTTTAAAATAAAAATATTTTTCATAAGTGTTGGCTGGATTTTTTGTACCATTTTTAAAGAAGTAAAAGGGTCATCACTTGATTACTAATCAACTTAAAAGCTGAAGACACCTGATTAATATCAAATGAGTAAAATGCTTTTCCACTTTTTGACATCCAAATAAACCTAATATCTGGCGTGCTGTGATTCATGGGGTCGCAAAGAGTTGGACACGACTGAGTGACTGAATTGAACTGAACTGATAGTTCTTCCTTGTAATTGATTGTGATTTTTTTCATCTGAAATATATTAAAGGTAACTTGAGTATGTATTTGTTTATTGATAGGCAGGAGTGCTGTGGTAAGGATAAAAGAGAGAAGAGGCAGCATGCTTTCTAAATATTTCCTAAAATTTCTCTACATTTGTCTGTCTCCTCAAAGTCTATACAGCATCTGTCTTCAAGTACCTCTTCTCTCTGTTTTTAATATTTTTATTTAATAAATTCTCAAAGTCTGACCAGCCCAGTTTTTTGCCCTGACTTCTTCTACTGATTCAGTTCTTTGTTATATGAATCACTGTCAAAGGTCCTTTGAGATTCCCCGATTACTTCTTAAGAACCAGGAGAAAACAGGAAAATCTCAAAATCTCCTTAGATTCTATAAGTAGGAGGAGTGAAAAAATCTGTAATTATTTTATTTCTGTCTCAATTATAAAAGTTATGCTTAGTAAAATCAATCATACTTTCCAATAAAGGATAAAATATTTACTGTAATGCAGCACATTGTTTTAAGATGATTAATAATAATGGAGTCAATGTGGCAAAAATATTGCACTATCTTAAGGAATGTTGGACTGCAGCATTGCATTTTAAAGAAATGAGAAAAATTTGTTGAAAAGTAGGAAAATTGTGGAAGATAGGTTTATAGTAGAATTTTAAATATAGATGTTATGTATTTATACTTAGATGACAAAATGAATACTTACTTCATTTCTCATAACAAGCTTAAAAAGCATTCAACAGTCAGATTGTGTTGGGTATAGAAAGACTAATGTCTTCTTTAAGATAGAAACAATATTTTTTCTTCTGTACTTATATTTACTCTCTATAACACCTAATGTAGTGTGGACTACAGGTAAGCACTCAATAAATGTTTCAGCGAATGAATAGTCCTAATATAGCATGTACTGAGAAACGGGATAAAGAGTATCAAACAGTGACAGAAAGGATTGTTGGGAGGAAGATAGCAATTGATTAGTAGTTTCAAGAAAGCATTCAATATTGCTCCCACAACAACAAAAGAGGACAAACATAGACAAAGATCAATTTTCCTTTTTTATAATGTGTTTCTAAAGCAAACTCCTCATCATTTTCCCCCTCTAACATGGTAAATGCAGAAGGGCACTTTTGCAATGTTCCTGCATGTGGCAAATTAGCATCATTACCTATTCAGATCCCCTCTTTGCCTCCAGTACCTACTAGTGGCTTTATTATACACAAAAGCAATGTGGAAAAGCACATCAAGGGATGCAATCAACTTCAATCTATATTTATCATTTAGGACACATATAGCGATATATTGAGCTTCCTCTTCCAAGATTCTCTTATTTGCCAAGTACTATCTCTATCACTGCATTAAAAAAAAAGAGAGAGAGAGAGACTCTGTGTATTCAAGAAGCCCAGTTATCTTGCTGATTTTATAAACATCATCTGACAGGAGAAACAGCTGCTAGTAGCAGAGATAAGATTTGTCGGAGAGGAAGAAATTTTCATCTACACTTCTGGGTTCTTCTGGCCGGTCTTAAACCGACATGAAACAAACAGGAGAAAATCAAGCAACATTTTAATAACATGATACATGGCATCTCACATGATAAGGAATTTTCCTGCAATACAGGAGACCTGGGTTCCATCCCAGGATCAGGAAGATCCCTTGGAGAAGGGAATGGCAACCCACTCCAGGATTCTTGCCTGAGAAAGTTCATGGACAGAAGAGCCTGGCATTGCAAAGAGTCAAACATGGCTGAGTGATTAACACTTTCACTTTATTTTCATGGGAGAGACCCAGGAAAATCAAATAACTTGCTGAAATGACTGAAATCTTCACTTTAAACACTTATTTTCAGTTACAGACAAAGAATATGTTGGGGTTGGTGGTTTGGGACTTCTAAGTGGAGAAAGACAATTCAGAGGGAGAGGGGAAAAACAGACACTTGGTAAATAGATGTTTGGGGAGCCAGGTAGAGACAATGGGACTAGAAGGCAGGCTGATCTCTAGGCCCTGCCATGCTCTCCCCACCACACCTAGCCCTTATTCCTTGCAGATATCTCTGGAAAGTGAAAGTGTTCCTTGCTCAGTCATGTCCAATTCTTTGTGACACCATGTATTATAGCCCTCCAGGCTCCTCTGCCCATGGGAGTCCCCAGGCAAGAATATTGGAGTGGGTTGTCATTCCCTTCTCCAGGGGATCTTCCTGACCCAGGGACTATTCAGTCTCTTGCATTGTAAGTAGATTCTTTATCATCTGAGCCACCAGGGAAGCCCTTCAGGATAGCTCTATTGCAGGAACGGACTTGCTAACTAAAAGTGATCACTTGAATGTGCTTAACAAGGATTAAGTCACTAGCCACTGCCTTTGCTGACCTTCAACACACTCTGAAACGAATTGAAGGTGGAGATCAGGAATGAGTCACTCCATCCTCTGGGAAACACTGGCAGAACAGGCTTTCAGGTAGATAATTTCAGATTTTATGAACCCAATTTTGTGCATCTCAAATCTAGAAAAGCACTAGAATCATTACTGGAGACATCTATTCCTCATGACTAACAGCAACCTTCTCAAGAAAATGTATGCTTATCTTCACAAATATCCCCTTCACCAAAATCACATACATACTGACCTTCCAACAAAGGTCCTTCTAATCAAAGCTATGTTTTTTCCAGTAGTCATGTATGGATGTGAGAGTTGGACTATAAAGAATGCTGAAGAATTGATGCTTTTGAACTGTGGTGCTGGAGAAAACTCTTGAGGGTCAGTTGGACAGCAAGGAGATCCAACCAGTCCATCCTCAAGGATATCAGTCCTGAATATTCATTGGAAGGACCAATGTTGAAGCTGAAACTCCAATACTTGGGCCACCTGATGCGAAGAGTTGACTCATTTGAAAATACCCTGATGCTGGGAAAGATTGAAGATGGCAGGAGAAGGGGACGACAGAGGATGAGATTGTTGGATGGCATCACAGCCCAACTCAATATATTTGAGTTTGAGTAAACTTAGGGAGTTGGTGATGGACAGGGGGGCCTGGCGTGCTGCAGTCCATGGGGTTGCAAAGAGCTGGACATGACTGAGTGACTGAACTGAACTGAACTGAACTGACCTTTCCCCCACCTCTTTGTTCTTCAGAGTTGAGAGGCTATAGTTGTAGTTTTCTCCCAAATGAGACCAAACTCACAACTCTCACCTTGTGTATCTTGTATTTCAGTCAACGAGCCCTATATCTAAATTCTTTAGGCAGCTAAAAGAGAGATAAAAATAAAGACTTCCTAGTCTTCTGTTTTTTTTTTTTTTTTAATAATGAGCCTAAATTAATCCTTGTACCAAAGAGACACATTTTTGGATTGCAAATTTTGCTCCTATATAGACTGAAGAAGAACAGGAAAAGAAAAAAGAACAGGAAAGAGAACAAAATTACATAATTGACTATATATATATATATATATATATATATATGTAGTCAATGTAGCTCACCTCCACTATATATACATATATATGTATGTATATGAAAATGAAGTAAAAGTGAAAGTTGCTCAGTCATGTCTGACTCTTTGCAACCCCATGGACTATACAGTCAATGGAATTCTCTAGGCCAGAATACTGGAGTGGGTAGACTTTCCCCTTTCCAGGAGATCTTCCCAACCCAGAGATCGAACCTAGGCCTCCCACATTGCAGGTGTATTCTTTACCAGCTGAGCCACAAGGGAAGCCCAAGAATACTGGAGTGGTAGTCTATCCCTTCTCCAGAGGATCTTCCTGACCCAGGAATTGACCTGGAGTCTCCTGCATTGCAGGCAAATTCTTTGTCAACTGAGCTATCAGGGACGCCCCTTTGTATGTATATACATACATATATAACATATTGTGGGTTTCTCTGGTGTTTCAGAGGTAAAAAATCTACCTGCCAATTAGGAAGACATGGCTTTGATCCCTGGGTTTGGAAGATCCCCTGGAGAAGGGAACAGCAACTCACTCTAGTATTTTTGCTTGGAGAATTCCATGGACAGAAGAGCCTAGCAGGGTCACAAAAGAGTCAGATAAGACTTAGTAACTAACCAACAACAACAATAATTCATAGAAGGGGAGGAACACGTTTTCATTCTTCTTATCTAGGTTGTTTGGTCAGTCAAAAAATTAAATAGATGTAAGACAGATTAACCAAAGAGAAACAAATTTAATTTTGTATTTACAGTATCCTCAAAGTTATGAGGCTCAAAGAAGTGAGTGAAGCAGGCAGACTTTACAGTTTTTAGACAAAAAATAATTGTAAAGAATTCACAAAATAAAAGGGTTTGGGTCTTAGGTAGCTAATTAGTGAAGGAGTAACAGGTTTCTTAGCCTGGAATTCTCTGTCTGGTTATAAGAATATCTCTTTACTTCCTGGTATGCAGAGTATACCTTTTACATGTGACATTTATTTTTAGCTTTCAGGCAAACAAAGGAGAATCAGAATGTCCTTATTGTACCTGTTTTTTCTTAAGTAACTTTAATTCAAAGTAATCAATATGCCAAAGTGACATATTTGGTGCTAGGATACTTTGACAACCTTCGACATATATAAGGGAAAAAGGAAACAAAAACAAACCAAAAAAAAAAACGGCGGATAGCAGTACCTTTCTGAAAAGTTAGCTTCCACTAGTCCTTGAGAGAAAAGTAGAATCTAGCATCAGATTGATGCCACACTGATGGCTTCAGAATCAGGCATGTTCTCATAATTTTTCTCCACTTAGAATACAAAACTGAAAGTGAAATTTGTTCAGTCATATCCAAATCTGTCCATGGAATACAGTCCACCAGGTTCCTCTGTCCATGGGATTCTCCAGGCAGGAATAGTGGAGAGGGTTATCATTTCCTTCTTCAGGGCATCTTCCCACCCCGGGGATTAGACCCGGGTCTCCTGCGTTTCAGGCAGATTCTTTACTGTCTAATCACTAGGAAAGCCCTAGACTACAAATAATTACCTCAAATGGTAATGACTTAAAGTAGATATTTTCCCAGTCACTATTAAATGAAACAGAATTGGAAACTAAATGACTTATACTCTGCTTAACAGAACATTCAACAAAGATTTTAACTCCTATGCAAAAACCCATTCATAGCAAAAGCAAAACAAATGGTCTGTGAAATATCAAAGCAAGGCCTCTTGGTAGCAAAAGAAAAGAGTAATTCAAACCACATAGATCAGTGGAGGTTAAGAGAAAGAGAGTGAATGGGAGTAGAATACTCCACCATAAAATATGCTTCTTTACTATAAGAATTGTTTTGACCTGGTTATTTAAAAAAATCAAAACAAAACAAAAACAAAAAAACAGCAGACAAGAGAAGCTCTGAAAAAGTAGAAGTTACATTTTTGTGAGAGATATTAACATTTATAAGGAATATATTCATTATTCAGAGAAGGTGTCTCTTTATTAGAAAGAGCAGAATGTCTACATCTCTAGAAACTCTTATTAATGGAGAAAACAGGAGTTAAATCCACCTTAGAAACTGATTTGTTTACTGTGCTCTAGTCAATAACCTCCTACAACTAGCTATTTCCTCCACTCAACATCTTTTGTTTTTAGCTTTAGATGGTATTTAAAGTGGTGACTTGAGCCTTTTCCTGGGTATCTCCCATGCATACGAGAAGTATTCGTGTTATTAAACTTCAGTTTTTCTTTAGTAGACATTTCTTTTTATTATATGGAGATGTCAGCCAAGAACTTAAAGAGGCTGAGGGAAAATTATTTTTCCTCCCCTACGACAGCATGTCTGCACTGACTTTTCAGGTGGAAGAGGGATTCATCAGGTGATAACAGAAAGCAAAGAGTGAAATTCCAAGACTTATAGAATAGCACAGAAAATAGTCAATTGCAGCTGGAATGCAGAGTAGACTGAGTTACTCAGCACTTGTTGTTAAGATAAGTTGATTCAAGCATGAAGATCAGAGAGGCTGATATACCAGAGAAAGAGAACTTGGTTAGACAATTATTTCAATACTTATTATATAATTCTGTACTATATTATTAAATTCTGTAATTTAAGCAGCGTAAATCTGACCTGAAGATGCTCAATTAAAGAGTTGTAACTTAAGATACACTATGTGGACTATTATATTTAGACAATCAGTTCAGTTCAGTTGCTCAGTTGTGTTTGACTTTTTATGATCCCATGGACTGCAGCACACCAGGCTTCCCTGTCCATCACCAATTCCCAGAGCTTGATCAAACTCAAGTCCATCAAGTCGGTGATGACATCCAACCATCTCATCCTCTGTTGTCCCTTGCTCCTCCTGCCTTCAATCTTTCCTAGCATCAGGGTTTTTTCCAATGAGTCAGTTCTTTGTATCATATGGCCAAAGTACTGGAGCTTCATCTTTAGCATCAGTCGTTCCAATGAATATTCAGAACTGATTTCCTTTACGATTGACTGGTTTGATCTCCTTGAAGTCCAGTTCAGTTCAGTTTAGTTCAGTTCAGTCGCTCAGTCATGTCCTACTCCTTGCGACCCCATGAATCACAGCACGCCAGGCCTCTCTGTCCATCACCAACTCCCGGAGTTCACTCAAACTCATGTCCATCGAGCTGGTGATGCCATCCAGCCATCTCATTCTCTGTCGTCCCCATCTCCTCCCTCCCCCAATCCCTCCTAGTATCAGAGTCTTTTCCAGTGAGTCAACTCTTCGCATGAGGTGGCCAAAGTATTGGAGTTTCAGTTTTAGCATCAGTCCTTCCAATGAACACCCAGGATTGATCTCCTTTAGAATGGACTGGTTGGATCTCTTTCAGTCCAAGGGACTCTCAAGAGTCTTCTCCAACACCACAGTTCAAAAGCATCAATTCTTTGGTGCTCAGCTTTCTTTATGGTCAAACGTTCACATCCAAACATGACTACTGGAAAAACCATAGCTTTGACTAGATGGAAAATTGTTAGCCAAGTAATGTCTCTGCTTTTCAATATGCTGTCTAGGTTTGTCATAGATTTTCTTCCAAGGATCAAGCATCTTTTAATTTCATGGCTGCATTCACCATCTTCACTGATCTTAGAGCCCAAGAAAATACAGTGTCACTCTTTCCATTGTTTCCCCATTTGTTTGCCATGAAGTGATGGGACCGGATGCCACAATCTTAGTTAGATAATAGGATACAACTATACATCTCGTTCCATCACTTCATGGCAAATGGAAGAGGGGACAGTGGAAGCAGTGACAGATTTTATTTTCTTGGGCTTAGAAATCACTGCAAATAGTGACTGCAGTCATGAAGTTAAAAGATGTTTGCTCCTTGGAAGAATAGCTATGAAAATCTTGACAGTGTATTAGAAAGCAGAGATATCATTTTGCTGGCAGAGGTCTGTATAGTCCTTTTTTCCAGCAGTCACATACAGATGTGAGAGTTGCACTGTGAAAAGATTGAGTGCCAAAGAACTGATCCTCTCAAATTGTGCTGCTGGAGAAGACTCTTAAGAGTCCTTCAGACTGCAAGGAGATCAACCAGTCAATCCTAAAGGAAATCAACCCTGAATATTCATTGGAAAGACTGATGCTGACACTGAAACTCTAATACTTTGGCCACTGGATGCGAAGAACCAACTCACTGGAAACAATTTTGATGCTGGAAAAGACTAAAAGCAAAAAGCGAAGTGAAGTGAAGTGAAAGTTGCTCAGTCGTATCTGACTCTTTGCAACTCCATGGACTATACAGTCCATGGAATTCTCTAGGCCAGAATACTGGAGTGGATAGCCTTTCCCTTCTCCAAGGGATCTTCCCAACCCAGGGATTGAACCCAGGTTTCCCACATTGCAGGCAGATTTTTTACCAGCTGGCCACAAAAGAAGCCCAAGAATACTGCAGTATTTAGGCTATCCTTTCTCCAGTGAATCTTCCCAACCCAGGAATAAAACCAGGGTTTCCTGCATTGCAGGCAGATTCTTTACCAACCGAGTTATTAGGGAAGCCCAAGTGAGCAGCAAGGGGCCAGCAAAGGAAGAGATGGTTAAGTATCAGCAACTCAAAGGACATGAGTTTGAGCAAGCTCTGGGAGATGACGGAAGACAGGGAAGCCTGGAATGCTGCAGTCCAAAGGGTCTCAAAGAGTCAGACATGATTTAGTGACTGAACAACAATAATACTTCTATAAAGGGTTCAGTTCAGTTCTGTTCAGTCACTCAATCATGTCCGACTCTTTGCGACCCCATGAATCACGGCATGTGAGGCCTCCCTGTCCATCACTAACTTCCGGAGTGCACTCAACCTCATGTCCATCGAGTTGGTCATGCCATCCAGCCATCTCATCCTCTGTCGTCCCCTTCTCCTCCTGCCCCCCAATCCCTCCTAGCATCAGAGTCTTTTCCAATGAGTCAACTCTTCGCATGAGGTGGCCAAAGTATTGGAGCTTCAGCTTCATCATTAGTCCTTCCAATGAACACCCAGGACTGATCCTTTAGAATGGACTGGTTGGATCTCCGTCCAAGGGACTCTCAAGAGTCTTCTCCAACACCACAGTGCAAAAGCATCAATTCTTTGGCAACCAGCTTTCTTCACAGTCCAACTCTCACATCCATACATGACCACGGGAAAAACCATAGCCTTGACTAGATGGAACTTTGTTGGCAAAGTAATGTCTCTGCTTTTTAATATACTATCTAAGTTGGTCATAACTTTCCTTCCAAGGAGTAACTGTCTTAATTTCATGGCTGCAATCAGCATCCGCAGTGATTTTGGAGCCCAAAAAAATAAAGTCTGACACTGTTTCCACTGTTTCCCCATCTATTTGCCATGAAGTGATGGGACCAGATGCCATGATCTTAGTTTTCTGAATGTTGAGCTTTAAGCCAACTTTTACACTCTCCTCTTTCACTTTCATCAAGAGGCTTTTGAGTTCCTCTTCACTTTCTGCCATAAGGGTGGTGTCATCTGCACATCTGAGGTTATTGATATTTCTCCCACCAATCTTGATTCCAGCTTGTGCTTCTTCCAGCCCAGCATTCCTTATGATGTACTCTGCTTAGAAATTAAATAAGCAGGGTGACAATATACAGCCTTTACATACTTCTTTTCCTACTTGGAACCAGTCTGTTATTCCATGTCCAGTTCTAACTGTTGCTTCCTGACCTGCATACAGGTTTCTCAAGAGGCAGGTCAGGTGGTTAGTATTCCCATCTCTTTCAGAATTTTCCACAGTTTATTGTGATCCATACGGTCAAAGGGTAGATTTTATTAATTCATCCAAAACATGTTTATTAGATAATTGTCACATGGAAAGATTGTGCTCATTAAATCAAGGGGCTAGTGCTTATTTGCTCAGTCATGTCCAACTTTTTGTGACCCCATGGACTGGAGCCTGCCAGGCTCCTCTCCATGGGGATTCTCCAGGCAAGAATACCGGAATAGTTTGCCATGCCATCCTCCAGGTTATCTTCCCAAACTCAGGTCTCCTTCATTGCAGGTAGATTCTTTGCTCTCTGAGCCACCAGGGAAGCCTAAAATCAAGGGGTAAATAAGTACAAAAAGTCATTCATTTAAAAAGTGAAGACAGGATGAAGCTTTGGAGAGAATACAGGGACGTGTCAAAAGAAGCATCTCAAGGTTCTTAGAAATAGGTCAGCTTCCCATATAAATGCAGCCTAACATGTCCCAATAGCCTATTGATTAAGATAATATCTTTGGGGTGAAGAGAGGGAAGAAATGGAGTGGGGAGAGTTAACAACATGTTACTTTTTGTGACTTTCAAGTCAAATGACAAATAGAGACACTTTAAAACAAAGTCCCTGGGTGGTCTTTATTGATTTAATTAAAGTTTATATGCTTAAATTTCTGACCTGCTTTTTTTTTATTTTCTGATATTCCTTCACAGATACAAATGAGCACTTATCATCACAGTCTTTCAGCAGTACACAGGCAACACAAGAACTCTGCCCCTTTTATCTCTGGAATCCAACCTAACAAGTGTGAGGTAACATCCAGCTCCCTAGAAGAAAGGGATATTTTTAAGAGCAAAGCAAAGTCCTTAGTCCAAAATCTTTGTGTTAAAATTTAACAGTATGCTTGAGAAGGAGGCTAACTCAAGAGAGACATTTAAGAATTTTAATATTGCATGTAAAGGGCAATGGTGATAGACAGTTTTGGGAAGGTATAAGATGACAAGAGCTGCTGTCATTAGTCTGTCCTTTTCCATCCCTTCTCTTCTCCTACTGTCAGCTATCTTTTCCCCTCTAACATTTAGTTTTACACTGTTTTGTCTCTTATAATTCTCATTTACAATTGGACATTATCTTAGCTGAATATCTGATAATTATGAATGTATGGGTGTAATATCTAGTCATTATGCAAATATGCATGTATTTGCATGCCTGTGAAAACACACATATACACTCACATACACGTACATCCAAATTAGTGGGATTTGCAATTGGCATTTTCCTACAGTTCTATAAGAGTATCTATGCCAGGAATTTTTTTTTTTTTCTCACTGCTTTACTTTTGGATCTCCCTGCTTATCTTGAGACCACAGAGTAGCCACTGATTCTATTTCTCATGATTAAGTCAGATTCCTATCTAGATGAATTCATAAACAAATCACCTACCCTCTCCATCTGTGCCACTTACTAGTCTGGAAATAAGTAAATTTCTAAGTCTCCAGTTTCATACCTAAAAACTAAGGATAATTGTACCTACTACTTACATTAGTTACTAAAATTTGATCGGGAAAATTATAAAATATAGTGATTAGTACCTTACTAGTTCCCGTTGAAAGTCAGTTTTTTTTAATCATCATCAACAACACCTTCATTTCTGACTGAAAAATTTAGAAAATAAAAACTTTACAAGCAGCCCTGACTCTCATCAAATTCTTTTTCTCCTTTATCACTATTTTGAAATTCTAAAATTTGCTTTGGCTATTCTCATCAAATTTGTTCTATAAGTCTCTGGTTTCCAAATAAAGTGCCAAGGAGCCCTCAGTTCAGTCGCTCAGTCGTGTCCAACTCTCTGCAACCGCATGAATCACAGCATGCCAGGCCTCTCTGTCTATCACCAATTCCCGGAATTCATTCAAACTCATGTCCATCGAGTTGGTGATGCCATCCAGCCATCTCATCCTCTGTCGTCCCCTTCTCCTCCTGCCCCCAATCCCTCCCAGCATCAGAGCATCATCCAGCATCCCAGCATCCCAGCATCAGAGTCTTTTCCAGTCAACTCTTCGCATGAGGTGGCCAAAGTATTGGAGTTTCAGCTTTAGCATCAGTCCTTCCAGTGAACACCCAGGACTGATCTCCACAAAAAGTACTCTGAGATATTTTAAGTTTTTAAGAGGTAGAGAAACTACCAGCTCATGATCACACTATATTTCTTTCAATGACATCATCTCTTTCCAAAGATAGGAATTTACTAATTGCTTCAAAGTACAGTGAGAAAATCAGTGTGGAATAGGATAAAAGGATTGAGGTCTCCGATCTGAATCCAACTTCCTAGGAGTTGTGCATTATTCACAAGGTTGCACACATCACATCCGTTAACAATTTGGGTTATTTAAGAAAGTAAAGAGCCATTTGGTGTAGGTGAAAGAGGAGAGTGAAAAAGCTGGCTTAAAACTCAGCATTCAAAACACTAGTCATGGCATGCAATCCCAACATTTCATGGCAAATTGATGGGGAAACAATGAGGAAACAATGGAAACAGTGACAGACTTTTTTTTCTTGGGCTCCAAAATTGCTGCAGATGGTAACTGCAGTCATGAAATTAAAATATGCTTGCTCCTTGGAAGGCAAGCTATGACAAAACTAGACAGTGTATTAAAAAGGAGAGACATCACTTTGCTGACAAAGGTCCATCTAGTCAAAGCTATGGTTTCTCCAGTAGTCACGTACACATGTGACAGTTGGACCATGAGGTAGGCTGAGTGCCAAAGAATTGATGGTTTTGAACTGTGGTGCTGGAGAAGACTCTGGAGAGTCCCTTGAACATCAAGGAGATCCAACCAGTCCATCCTAAAGGAAATCAGTCCTGAATATTCATTGGAAGGACAGATGCTGAAGCTGAAACTCCAATATTTTGGCCACCTGATGGGAAGGGCTGACTCATTAAGAAAGACCCTGATGCTGGGAAATATTGAGGGCAGGAGGAAAAGAAGGCTACTGATGATGAAATGGTTGGATTGCATCATCGATCCAATACAATTGAGTTTGAGCAGACTCCCAGACATAGTGAAGGACAGGGAGACCTGGCATGCTGTAGTCCAAGGGGTCACAAGGAGTTGGACAGGACTAAGTTCCTGAACAATAAGAAAGTAGTAGAAATATTATTTTATTCTTTCAACTTCATTTCAGCAATTACTTGTTCAGACGACTGTTAAGCTGTTGAGATGTAAATATGTATTAAGACACTAGGAATGTATTAAGACACTTAATACTCTAACATAACTCTTAGGTGTTTTGTTTTGTTTATTGGTAAAGGGATTCTAGGGAAAAAAAACTATTGTGAGTGTCATGAATTAAGAAAATTTGGGATTCTTGCTGGAAGTGGTTCTCAAAGCTGGCTGCTTAATAGCATCATGTGAAGCAATTACAAACAAATTTATTTCACCAGGGGATACTGGTATATCTGATGATTGCGAACTACCACCATAAATCATCTGTTTACTAGATAACAAAACTAAAGAAAAGAAAATCTTCTATAACTAAGTATTCAACAAAGCCAAGTCCATCAAGATTAAATTTTCATGAGCACCCCAAAAGAACTTCTCACCATTCCTTTCTCTCCCATTATCCACTTCTATTTTGACTACATTTTTTTGTCCACCTTTGTTAAAATAGACTTATCTTTAAGGAAAATGCAGGTCTTTTAGAACAGAAATTCTCAAAACTTAACAATCTTTCTCTGAAGGAATTTATCAACATGCTGATTCTAAGTCCCCTTTCTCAGAGATTCTGATGTAGGTAGTTTTAGGAAAACAGCACAGAAATCTGGAGTAGAGAATCCATGAAATAAATTACCAAGGACTCCCCAACAATTTGAAACTGAGTACTTCTGAAAATTAAACTGTAGAAGGAGGATATGAGAGATCAGAAAAAAATTATAAAGTCATCTTAAGGTTCAAAAGATAAAGATATGATCATAATGGACATATTTAATATATTTAAAGAAAATATCCCTCAGTAGAATAATCATTTTTCAATAATGGGGACTTACAGAGCAGTACCTGAAAGGTAGATATTGCAGTGGTTTGACAAGCAGCTGAGTCTGACTTGTGAGGTCTGGGCAGTGCACATCTCTTCCCAGATGTACAATCATCTGTACTGATATCTGTAGCTTGAAGTTGGCCATGGTGATAATATATACACCACGGAAATCAGCAAACACTAAAAATTAGGATTTTTTTCCTCAAGAGTCAGTAGGTTATATTGTTACCTAGTATCAGCAGGCCGCTGGATACTAGGCAAATCTACCAAACCATAATTGAGGAAAGAAATTTCCTCAATGGGCAAAATGGAAAAATAGACCTACCTAGCACATCTATCCTTGTTATGGGGGCAAGAAATCTAGACACAAAGTCTGAAGATCTTTAATATCCATATGCCATCAGTAATTTATCTTGTATTGTTTTAAAATTTTGATAATTTAGCTTCACTTGAAAATTTCCCTTCTAAATAGAATAACACTAGACCACTTGATGTCTATTTTACCTGACGGCAGTGTTTTTCATATAAATGAGTAGGCTGTTATTTAATTTATATTACAGTGAGAATTTTGTAATCATGGTTATCTGTTACATTCAAGAAATCCTGGGTACTAATAATGTTGTTTCTACAGAGTAGCTCTATGGTCAAGGCTATCATATAATGGTACTTCATAACCAATTGCCCTTTTCTCAAGACACACTTGTATCTATGTTGTTGAGCATATTTTTCATGTACTTATTGAACATTCATATGTCTTTTCCTGTGAAGCATCTGCTCAAACATTTTATCCAGTTTATTTATTTTTTTTTTGGCAAACCACACAGCTTGCAGGTTCTTATTTCCCTGATGAAGGATTGAACTTGGGCCACAGCAGTAAAATTATGAAGTCCTCACCAAAGACCCATCAGAGAATTTCCATTTTATCTAGTATTTGTGTGTGTGTGTATGTTTAGTATTCTTTTTAAAATTAATTTATTTAATTGGAGGCTAATTACAACATTGAAATGGTTTTTGCCATAAATAGACATGAATCAGCCATGGGTGTACACGTGCTCCCCATCCTGACCCCCCCCTCCCACCTCCCTCCCTATCCCATCCCTCGGGTCATCCCAGTGCACCAGCCCTGAGCACCCTGTCTCATGCATCGAACCTGGATGGCCATCTGTTTCACATATGATAATAAACATGTTTCAGTGCTATTCTCTCAAATCATCCTACCCTCGCCTTCTCTCACAAAGTCCAAAAGACTGTTCTTTAGATCTGTGTCTCTTTTGATGTCTCACATATAGGGTCATCATTACCATCTTTCTATATTCCATATATATGTGTTAGTATACTGTATTGGTGTTTTTTTCTTTCTGACTTACTTCACTCTGTATAATAGGCTCCAGTTTCATCCACCTCTTTAGAATTCATTCAAATGCATTCTTTTCATGACTGAGTAATACTCAATTTTGTACATGTACCACAGCTTTCTTATCCATTTGTCTTCCAATGGACATCTATATTGCTTCCATGTCCTGATTATTGTAAACACTGCTGCGATGAACATTGGTGTACACGTGTCTCTTTCAATTCTGGTTTCCTCAGTATATATGAACTGCTGGGTCATATAGCAGTTCTATTTCCAGTTTTTTAAGGAATCTCCACACTATTCTCCATAGTGACTGTGCTCGTTTTCCATTTTATCTAGGATTTTTGTAGGGTCATCCTCATATTACTCAATTATAAGAGTTCTTTCTATATTCTAGATATAATCTCTTTGTCAAATCCACATATTACAAATATTTTCTCAAAGTCTATGGCTTTAATTTTCTTTTTCCCCCACAACTTCCTTCAGAAGCAATTTATCTAGGATGAATACAGAGCAGTACTTCCTCAAAGTAGAACAATTGTTCTAGACCAAGTTCTTAAAAAGCTGTCAGAAATTAATAGTGCCACAAAATTTTGTTTATCATATAATATTTACATTAGTTAAATTCATATTAAAGAATTTTCTCTTCCTCCTTATGGCCATTTTTGAGGTCCTCCTAGGCCTAAAGACAGGTATATGTCTTCAACCATCCTCTACACAGGTAGTGAAAATACAGCAGAAATAAAAATCCATACAAGCTCAGATCTTCAAAGCTCAATCTTACTGATTGATTACTTGTTAATTTAGACAGCTGAATTTAGATCAGCACTAGAAACACGTCAGGTACAAAATATCTACCCTCGAGGAGCAGAACAACATCATTTGTCTACTTATTATTTCATCCTAAGGATTCTACTGATTTGGTAAAGAAATGGAAGCTAAAACTCCCTTGATGATTATCAGATCTATCATGTTCATTAAAAGAGATTACTACTAAAGATTTTTTTTTAGAAGAAAACCCATTCTTTGGGGCTTCATAATAATGCATGATTATGTTCCCAAAGATGACCTCTGGCGAGTATCTATAGATCTATACGGATGGTTTCCCCATCCTAATGATTTACCGTCATAGAGACAAATGAAAAAATAATCCTGCAAAATTATAATTACTTACTACGTCTTAATCTAGATAGGTTTTTAATGATAATGCTTTATGAAGCTATATTCTTCTGATTCTAATGCACTATTTCAAAACAACCTACATCAATAGCAAATGAGCAAAAATGATTAGTGAGAATAGGAAAGACACATAGAGCATCTAAATAAATGGAGCATTTTCACGAAAACTATTAAACTGATGAATTAGATTAAAATGTCACTACCATTAAACTCTGCTTAATAAATGTCAGATAAATATTTTAGCAGTGCTCTACAGCCTTCATGACTGTTACTGTATCTGTCAGGGAATACACTACCAAATGTTTTTTGCCTTTTATATGTTCTACCTAATAAAAAGATTTACTTTTCCATGCCTGATTGTAACTTTCACCCCTACTGATGTAACCAAATTCTGAACACCACTGAACATGAGAAAGAAAACTTTGAGACCAGGCTAAACATTTATCTTAATTTCCTACCATAGTCTATATATATTATTGTCCTTCTATAGAGCCCTCTAAACATACATATGCAGATTTACGTATTAGAATCTTGTTGGGGCTCACAGCATGTTGCCAAATGGTGTATTGACTATTTTGAATTAAAGTTATTTAAGAAACTGTTAGTGCAGGAAGGGCGGACTGATACTCCTTTGTTCCCATGAAAGCATGAAACAAATCTTCCACTTGCAGGCATCTCCCTATATAAGGAGGTAGATAAGCATCCTTATTGTCATATACTGGGAATTCTGGGCTGAGAAGCCTATATAAGTAAACCTTATTACTTCTTCTTTATTAATGTACTATCCCAAACTCAAACTCTGTAATTAAGCACCCAAAGCCTAAGTCTCTAGTCTTGTCAATTTCTCAAAAAGTTTTCATTGCTTTGTCTAAAAAGTATAAAAGCTTGTCTGGTTTAGCCACTTCTTAGGTTCCATTTCTATGAGACATCCATATTTGCAAATTAGTTTTTTCTGATCTTAATCTGTCTTGTGTCAATTTAATTATTATTTCCTACTCCCTGGCATTATTTTTGCAGTACTCTAGAAAGATGATGCTTGTTCAATATCGCAAATCCCCAGGATAATCAATCTATGTAGCAGTGTTCGATTCTTAGTATGTACATGCTATGTCTCATCAGTCTTGTCCGACTCTTTGCAACCCTATGGACTGTAACCTGCCAGACTCCTCTGTCTATGGGATTTTCCAGGCAAGAATACTGGAGTGGGTTGCCATGCCCTCTTCTAGGGGATCTTCCCAATACAGGGATTGAACCTGTGTTTCTAATGTCTCCTGCATTGGCAGATAGACCTTCACGCAAATGGAGATGATTGTGCTCATTGGATCAGAGCAAAAATCTCAGGCTTTTTTGGAAGAAAATAACAGGTATAGGAAGAGGGCAATCTGCTTTAACAGCAATTAACTATTTCAGCAGGACTATCTGATGGACTTGCTGTTTGAACTGCAAAATGCAAAGACGAAGAAGATCTGACAGGAAAAATAATAATGGTGTTACAGTATGATGACTGCTCCATCAGTCTGAGTCCACTGGCGACTCTAAGTACTATAGACATGTAGTACACACGAGAAACAGACCACTTCTCTTTATGATTGTTAAGTGAAAATATTACAACATGAGATCAATTAAGAAAGTGTGGTATCTACTCAGGATTAGGTCAACAGACTAATGGAAATCAGCAAAATTTCAGAATCACAATCAACTATCTATGGGAAATTGAAATTGAAAACAAAATAAAGTCATACAACAAATCACTGGGGCAAAAGCTGACTAAAATATTATAGCTTTCAGCATAGGAAAATCTATTAGATCACATGCCATATAGGACATCCCCAATGAAATAAAAACTTAAGTATAGAAATCAAAACATTAAAATAGAAGAAATAACTTTGTTCTAAGTTACATTTACAAGACAGAAAAAAAAACATCTTACAAAGTAAGTTAAATTTGCCTTTGATAAAATTTAAAATTTCTGATTTAGAAATAGTACTACAAAGACTATAAGACTATGTTTGCAATGTATATAGTTAAAGAATAATATCCATAATATATAAAAAGTTCTCATTAATCAATAAGAGAAAAAAATAATCAAATAGAACAATGGGCAAAGTTAAAAACAAAACTGAGAAAGTACAAATTTAAAGTATGTTCAAAATGTCCTAATTATATGAGAAATGTAAATTAAATAATCATAATATATTATTTAGCAATGATTATATGGGCAAAATTTTAAAGTCTGATGAAGTTTCTATAAGACTGTATGTAAATCTCATACAAGGCTGAAATATGCATTGCCCTTTTTGGAAAGCACTTCGAAGAGGAATTTGGAAACAACTATAAAAATAAATAGGAACATTCCTTACACCCAGAAAACGTTCTCCTCACAAAATACCCTATAGTCTTAGTCTTAAAGAATCCCTTCCCATATGCACATTAAGTCACAATAGAAGCACATTCACTGTGGCATTACCTATAATAGGGAATAATAGAAAATGTAGCATTCAATAAACAAGACAATGTGTAAATTATTTATGTTATTTTCACATTATAGTATAATATAAAAAAATATAAATGAAGTGTTAGCACAAATAAATTAAATAAATATGCTGACTTAAAAGTAAATTTCAGCGGGATTAAGTAGCATACCATTTATATAAAATTGAAACTCATACAGACCATGCCATTTATTATTTATAGAGACATTTTTATACTTAAAGTATGTATGCATACATCGAAATGATAATCAGTAAAACAAGGATAGTTGCTATATCTAGCCTAGGAAAGATAAAGCGGAATAGGAGAAAAACATTCTGTACTGCCAAAGAAAGCTCAAACTACCTCACAATTGCACTCATCTCACACGCTAGTTAATGTTATGTTCAAAATTCTCCAAGCCAGGCTTTAGCAATACTTGAACCATGAACTTCCAGATGTTCAAGCAGGTTTTAGAAAAGGCAGAGGAGCCAGAGATAAAACTGCCAACATCTGCTGGATCATTGAAAAAGCAAGAGAATTCCAGAAAAACATCTATTTCTGCTTTATTGACTGCCAAAGCCTTTGACTGTGTGGATCACAATAAACTGTGGAACATTCTGAAAGAGATGGGAATACCAGACCACCTGACCTGCCTCTTGAGAAACCTGTATGCAGGTCAGGAAGCAACAGTTAGAACTGGACATGGAATGACATTCTGGTTCCAAACAGGAAAAGGAGTACGTCAAGGTTGTATGTTGTCACCCTGCTTATTTAATTTCTATGCAGAGTACATCATGAGGAACGCTGGGCTGGAAGAAGCACAAGCTGGAATCAAGATTGCTGGGAGAAATATCAATAACCTCAGATATGCAGATGACACCATCCTTATGGCAGAAAGTGAAGAAAAACTAAAGAGCCTCCTGATGAAAGTGAAAGAGGAGAGTATAAAAGTTGGCTTAAAGCTCAACATTCAGAAAACGAAGACCATGGCATCTGGTCCCATCACTTCATGGGAAATAGATGGGGAAAAAATGGAAACAGTGGCTGACTTTATTTTTCTGGGCTCCAAAATCACTGCAGATGCTGATTGCAGCCATGAAATTAAAAGACACTTACTCCTTGGAAGGAAAGTTATGACCAACCTAGACAGCATATTAAAACACAGAGACATTACTTTGTCAACAAGGTCCGTCTAGTCAAGGCTATGGTTTTTCCAGTGGTCATGTATGGATGTGAGAGTTGGACTGTGAAGAAAGCTTATCGCTGCAGAACTGATGCTTTTGCACTGTGGTGTTGGAGAAGACTCTTGAGGGTCCCTTGGACTGCAAGGAGATCCAACCAGTCCATCCTAAAGGAGATCAGTCCTGGGTGTTCATTGGAAATAATGATGCTGAAGCTGAAACTCCAATACTTTGGCCACCTGATGCGAAGAGCTTACTCATTTGAAAAGACCCTGATGCTGGGAAAGATTGAGGGCAGGAGGATAAGGGGATGATGAAGGATGAGATGGTTGGATTGCATCACTGACTCAATGGACATGGGTTTGTGTGGACTCCAGGAGTTAGTGATGGACAGGGTGGCCTAATGTGTTGCCGTTCATGGAGTCAAAAGTGTCAGAAATGCGTGAACGACTGAACTGAAATGAATTAAAATGGAGAATAATTGGTATAAATATTTGAAAATGTGGGCTCTGGGTATATAGGAATTCATTATATAATTTATGTGTAATTTTTCTTTGTATTTGAATTTTCACTAAAAATCTATGTTAATAAAATATGGCATTGAAAATAGGCATCTGGAATCAAAAAAAAAAAGAAAGGGTATTTTTTTGGCCAATAATCAAAGAACACTCAGGGAGGGGAAGAGAGGAGTTTGGGTCTTTTTTTATCCTGAAGATACTTACAGATATGGTTAGGGTAGCTGAGAGATTGAACAGCACTTTAAAAAACTCTTAAAAAGATAATACGTGTGTATAATTTCAAACTTACATAAAATTTCAAGAATAGTCAATGTATACCCTTTATATCAATTCAGTTATTGTTAATATCATACATAATAAATACATGCATATTTAACTTTCATTTATGAAATGTTTGCATGAAAGACAATATACCATGGTCTTTTTCTCTAAATACTTTAGCAAGTCCTTCTTAAGAATATGAATGTTCTCTAAAATAATGGTGGTACAGTTAACAATTTCAGTATATTCAACATAGATATAACATTTTGATCAATTTTATCAGTTTATCTAGTGATGTCATTTATAACAATTCTCCCTCCAGTATATTATCTAAAGTCAGCTGTTTCAATTAGTTAACAGGTCTCCTTTGCCTCCTTTAAATTGGAATAATTTCATAGCTTTTCTTTACTATGATATTAACACTTCTGACTAACACAATAATCCTCCTACCTTTTAAAATAGACTTATCCTCACTTTTTTCTTCTATTTCCTCATTACATTCTCAGCCAAAATACAGGCATGAACAACTTAGTGTCCTTCTCAGGGTTTCACCTCTGGTTACATATGTTGTTCTGTTCATATGTCCCTCATTAGTAGCAATAATTTTGCTCACTCAGTCAAAGTTTTGTCTAATTAATTTCTCACTGCTTAACAATTATATTTCCTTGAGGCTAATCTAGATACAGAGAGGCTCAAAGTATTGCCATTATCTGACTTTAAAATATCTATAAGATGTTTGAAGAGGAAAAAAAGGCAATGCTGAGAATTTCAGCAAAGAAATGAAAACAAAAGCATAAAAGTGTATTATTGAGATTAACATAAATCTCCAGTATTCGGCAATCCATTCCAGTATTCTTGCCTGGAGAATCCCAGGGACAGAGGAGACTGGTGGGCTGCCATCTATGGGGTCGCACAGAGTTGGACACAACTGAAGCAACTTAGCAGCAGCAGCAACATACACACACTACTGTATATAAAATAGATAACAAATAAGGATCTATTATATAGCAGAGGAAAATATGCTAAATATTTTGTAATAACCTATAAAGGAAAAGAATTTTAAAAAAGAATGCATATGTTATTGATCAGCTTTGCTGTAGACCTGAAGCTAACATAACATTGCAAATCAACTATACTTTAATTTTAAAAATATTAATAGCTACACTTAAAAATACAAGTGATAGTTCATTAATTTTACAGGAGTGAAAAAGCATGCCTACTATCACTGTTTCTATTGAACATTGCTTTAAATATCTTAGAAAGTGTAGTAAGACTAGAAAGAGAGTGGAAAGTTAAATTAAAAGATTAGAAAGGGGAAAAAACAATACTTAGATTAATCTCATATGACTACAGGAAAATACCAAAATATATACATATAAGGTTAAAATTAATGTATGATTTTATTTAGGTTGTTGTGTGTAAGTTCAATTAATCACCAACACATTCTTATATACTAGAAATAAGGATATAGGAATTTTAAACAACTAAATTTGCATCTTTAAATTACATTAGAAATGTCATTGTCCATGAGTAAATGTAAACAGATATGTGCAGGTTTTATATGTAAATATTTATACAAATTTTATTATGAAAAATTAAGGAAGACCTACATAAATGGAGGAATATTACACGCTATTAGTTTAGAAAACATAATAATGTATGCATGCAACCTGTCTACAAATTGATCTATAATTTAATAATATCTCATTAATCCTTTAACTGAACAAGAGATGGTAGCATTGTACATAAATTTTAAGAGTCAATTTTAGATTAGTAATACTGTGTTGTATATGTGAAGAAAGCTGATCACCGAAGAATTGATGCTTTTGAACTGTGGTGTTGGAGAAGACTCTTGAGAATCCCTTGGACTGCAAGGAGATCCAACCAGTCCATTCTAAAGGAGATCGATCCTGGGTGTTCATTGGAAGGACTGATGATAAAGCTGAAACTCCAATACTTTGGCCACCTCATGCAAAGAGTTGACTCACTGGAAAAGACTCTGATACTGGGAGGGATTGGGGGCAGGAGGAAAAGGGGACGACAGAGAATGAGATGGCTGGATGGCATCACCAACTCGATGGACAGGAGTTTGAATGAACTCTGGGAGTTGGTGATGGACAGGGAGGCCTGGCGTGCTGTGATTCATGGGGTCGCAAAGAGTCAGTCAGACACGACTGAGCGACAGAACTGAACTGAACTGAATTGAAGAGAATTGATCTTAAAATTTTTCAACACAAGAAAGATTCATAACTGTGTGGTGATGGATGTTAACTAGACTTACTGTGGAGATAATTTCACAATATATGCAAATACCAGATTGTTATGATGTATGAAAAATGAAAGTCTACCAGTCACGTCCGACTCTTTGCCACCCCATGGACTATGCAGTCCATAGAATTCTCCAGGCCAGAATACTGGATCGGGTAGCCTGTTCCCTTCTCTAGGGGATCTTCGCAACCCAGGGATTGAACTCAGGTCTTCCACATTGCAGGCAGATTATTTACCACCTGAGCCTGCAAGGAAGCCCATTATGTTGTATTCCTGGAACTAATGTAATGTTACATGCCAATTATAGTTCCAAAAATATTTATTTATTATCACTCTAGATGAAGAATAAAAATGTGAAAAGACTCCTTTTCTTAGATATCAAGACTTCTGTGTCAATAATTAAGACATTGTATTATATGGAAGAATCATATAATGTATACCAGTAGCATAGAATGGAAGGCCCAGACACAGAAATATGGGTGCATGGTTTTTAACAGTGATCCTCTATGGGAGAGAGAAAATTGAGCTATTTTACTGTGATGTTTGCTTGCTGAATTGTGTATCCGTATTTTAAAATTATAAGAATTTGACCATACATGACCAGACAATAAATTCTCTGGAGAGTATAGTTTGGAATGGAAAAAGCAAAGCGTTACATCTTCTAAAAATGATGAAATATAATATTTTCATGATTTCCATGTTATGGAGAAATTCTTTAAATAGGTCATAGGAAGTAATAACCATAAAGGCAAAAGATTGAAAAATTCTACAATATTCAAAAAAGAAATTATGTATGTTCATCAAAGCATATTTATGAAGATATTTATGACATATTTAATTAAAAGTAGTTTCTATTTAGAAAACTCCTTCATGTTAATATAAAAAAGAGCTAGTCAAAAAAAAAAAAAGAAAAATGAGCATGATGCTTAAACACACACTTCAAAATAAGGGATTATCAAGTGACCCAGGAAAAGTTGTTTGACTTCATTAATAGGGAAATAAAAATTAGAACTACAATAATATATACTGTATGAATATCAGGATAGATAAAATAAATATATATTGACTGACTACACAAAGATTTAGAGGTGCTAGAACTCTTAAATACTACTAATACTAGTGCACAATTATACAAACATTTCAGGAGACATTTCAGCATTTATCAAGTGAAGTCAATGACTTTCTTATAACTTATTAACTTAGACTCCTATATAAATTCATGCATATTTGCTCCAAATGACATGTTCATGTGTTAAGAAGGACATAATAGTCTTATTCATAAGTAGAAGGAACACAATATTCACTACTGGGAGAGTAAATTAAGGTATACTCATAGAATATTATACAATAAATGAATGAAAGAAATATATATATAGACACACAAACACACATCACACATACACACATAAATTAACTTGGTTAAATCTCAAAAATGGTTTTAAATAAATAAAACTTAAAAAGGAGGGACCTTGATAGTATATTAAAAAGCAGAGACATTACTTTGCCAACCAAGGTCCGTCTAGTCCAGGCTATGGTTTTTCCTGTGGTCATGTATGGATGTGAGAGTTGGACTGTGAAGAAAGCTGATCGCCGAAGAACTGATGCTTTTGAACTTAGTGTTGGAGAAGACTCTTGAGAGTCCCTTGTACTGCAAGGAGATCCAACCAGTCCATTCTAAAGGAGATCAATCCTGGGTGTTCACTGGAAGGACTGATGCTAAAGCTGAAACTGCAATACTTTGGCCACCTCATGTGACGAGTTGACTCACTGGAAAAGACTCTGATGCTGGGAAAGGTTGGGGGTGGGAGGAGAAGGGGACGACAGAGAATGAGATGGCTGGATGGCATCACCGACTCTGTGGACATGAGTTTGAGTGTACTCCGAGAGTTGGTGATGGACACTGAGGCCTGGTGTGCTGTGATTCATGGGGTCATGGAGAGTTGGACACGACTGAGCGACTGAACTGAACTGAACTGACTCTACATGAAGTTAAAAAATCGTGCTGTAGTTGTATGTAAAAATGTAATAAAGTAAAATTTCAAGGAAGCAATTGCCATATAATCAGAAGAGTGCCCTCACTGCAAGGGAGAAACTACCTAGATACCGAGAAAAGATAATAGTCTATTTCTTGAAATAGCAAAAGTTATACTGGTGTATGCTTTAGGAAAAATTAACTTGTATATCTTTTACATTTACACTTAATTGTTTTTTTATATTTCATAATTATTTTTAAATAAAAAGATGGTGTGGAAAAATATTTACTTAAAATCTTTCAACTATATATTTTGGTGGGGAATTTCTTACTAGCCAGGAAGGTATTTGATTAAAATGTCTCTAATTCTCTTTCAACACAACATTCTTTGCTTTTCAACAACATTTGTATAAACTTCTGTGAAAAGCAGTTATAGGATGATTCCTACCCAGGATAAAAGACAAGAGAAAACCAGGCTGTGTCTGTTTCCATTCTTCATTACCAAATTAGTGATGGAAGAGAGGCTAGAAACGTGAATAGAAAAGTGAGCATGGATTAGATTATAAACATTTTATTTTTCTAGGACTATGAGAACAAATAGTATTTTCATTTTGCTCACATAACTTTCCTGAAATACACTATATATTACTGAAGAAAAGAGTGAGCAAATGCATCTGAACTTGACTCTAAGAATAATGAATTTCATCAATTTACCTTAATGAGAGCCTTGTAGAGGATAAAATGAGAAAATAGATATAAAGGCACACAGTAGGACACATAGTAGACAGTACACACAGTGCCTATTATTTCAAAATTTTTATTGACTTTAAACTCTTTGAGCAAGTTATTTCTATTTAAGCATTGTTCTACATTTAATGAAATATGAAGAAACTTGATTTGTTAATACTGTATTGAAATACCACAGACTGTGTGGCTAAAATAACAGAAATTAACATTCTCAGATTTTCAGAGTTGGAGTCCAAGACTAATGTGTCAGCAGGGTTGGTTTTTATTAAGGCCACTCTCCTTAGCTTGCAGATGGTAGCCTTTTCTCTCTGGCCTCATTTGGCCTTTGCTCTGTGCACATGCCCTGGAGGAGGGCATGGTAACCCACTCCAGTACTCTTGCCTGGAGAATCCCAGGGACAGAGGAGCCTGGTGGGCCACAGTCCATAGGGTTGCAAAGAGTCAGACACGACTGAAGCAACTTAGCATACACACACACTATGCACATGCATCCCTGGTGTTTCTTACTCTTCATAAAAGGACATCATTCATATTGGATTAGAGCTCAACCCTTAAGACCTCACTTACCATTAATTTGCTGTTGATCAGTAACTAAGTTGCATCCGACTCTTTGTGAACCCCATAGACTGCAGCACGCCAGGCTTCACTGCCCTTTACTATATCCCAGAGTTTGCTCAAACTCATGTCCATGGAGTCAATAATGTCATCCAAACATCTCATCCTGTCACCCCCTTTTTCTCCTGCCCTCAATCTTTCCCAGCGTCAGAGTCTTTCCCCATGAGTCAGCTCTTCTCATCAGGTGGCCAAAGTATCAGAGCTTCAGCTTCAGCGTCAGTCTTTCCAATGAACATTCAGGGTTGTTATACCTGTAGGAATGATTGGTTTGATCTCCTTGCAGTCCAAGGGACTCTCAAGAGTCCTCCAGCAGAAAAGTTCGAAAACATCAATTCTTCAGCATTCAGCCTTGCTTATGGTCCATCTTTCACACCTCCACATGATTACTGGAAAAACCATAGCTTTGATTTTTTGGAACTTTGTCATCAAAGTGGTATCTCTGCTTTTTAATATGCTGTAAGTTTGTCATAACTTTTCTTCCAAGGAGCAAGTTTCTATTAATTCTGTGGCTGTGGTTACCATCTGCAGTGATTTCGGAGCTTAAGAAAATAAAATCTGTCACTGTTTTCACTTTTTCTCCATATATTTGCCATTTGGAGTTAAGACTTCAAAATATGAATGAGGGGTGGTATGACTCAGTCCATTTGTGTGTGCTTAGTTGCTTAGTCGTGTCCAACTTTTTGTGACCCCATGGACTGTAGCCCACCAGACTCCTCAGTCCACAGGGATTCTCCAGGCAAGAATGCTGGAGTGGGTTGCCATGATAGAGACTAAATTAACTTAAAACTTCCAGTTCCAATTTCCAAGGAAACAAAACAGAAAATCACACATTGTATGTGGCGATATTGTGGAAATAAATATTTCTTCCTGCTATATAAAATATTCCTCAATCTCCATTTCAGTTTATAGACTCACATGTTATTCCGTGGGTATTGACAATCTTTGCTTTCATTGTCATTATTACCAGACAACTTAAAATAATTAAATGTATGCATTGAGTTCTATGCAAGCTAAAGAAAGTCTTTTTATGTGGACCATGTATATGATCCTTAGGCAACAGGGAAAGAGGAAGAGGAAAATAAACACAAAGGATATGAAGAATGAGAGATGAATGAATCTGTCTGTAGATACTTCCTAGCAACAAATAATCTTCAAAACACAAAAGCACAGCTTAACCATGTATGCTGCTGCTGCTGCTGCTAAGTTGCTTCAGTCTTGTCCGACTCTGTGCGACCCCATAGACGGCAGCCCAGCAGAATCCCCTGTCCCCGGAATTCTCCAGGCAAGAACACTGGAGTGGGTTGCCATTTCCTTCTCCAATGCATGAAAGTGAAAAGTGAAAGTGAAGTCTCTCAGTCGTGTCTGACTCTTAGCGACCCCATGGACTGCAGCCCACCAGGCTCCTCTTCGTCTATGGGATTTTCCAGGCAAGAGTACTGGAGTGGGGTCCCATTGCTTTCTCCAACCATATATAGACATGTGGTAAGTCACCTTAATTTTCTTCCTGTTCCAATCCACCAGACAGGCTGATGAGATTCTGCCTCTTATGAGCTCTGTGATTTGAGGCAATTTTAACTAAGCTTTTCTGAAACCCAGGTGTTGACTAAAAAAATGGGAATAATTACATTGAACCTGAAGAAAAGTTGTGAAAATTAAATACAAGGATGTATATTAAAGACCTGAAATATTATATGCATGTATATTTGTCCATGATTTTACCCCACTGATTATATTAGCAAACCCCAGTACAATTTTCATTAAGTAACTGGGTTCTCATTGGAAACCAACTGTCTTATCTTTCTGAAATATTTGCAATGCCACCCTGACCTAGGAACAGACATTAACTGTCATAAATAACTTTATATCATAACTATTTTTCTTAGGCACCTGATCCTGTCTCTCACTCATCAGCCGCTGGAGAACAACATTTCATCCAAGTATCACCTGAGAACATGGTGTGAAGTCGCTCAGTCATGTCCAACTCTTTGCGACCCCATGGACTGTAGCCCGCCAGGCTTCTCTGTCCATGGGGATCCTCCAGATAAGAATACTGGAGTGAGTTGCCATTTCCTTCTCCAATTACCTGAGAAGAGATATATAAAATGTTCACTATTGTTACATTCCTTGCCACTTTGATTTTAAGTTAGTGCATTATTTTTATTATGTACTTTTAAGTTTAACCCTGACGGCGCAGACGCGAGAGACGCTGGCCCCGGCCCCGGTGGCGCAGATGCGAGAGACGCCAGCCCTGGCGCAACGAACCACTCAAAGAGGCGCGGCCAAGAGGAGCTACCCCACACCTGAGGCCAGGGCCGGCGGCAGAGAGGAGCTGCCCCACGTCCAACAGGCATTGGCTGCGCGGGTGCAGGAGGGCCGAGAGGAGCTACTCCGCGTTCAAGGTCAGGAGGGGCGGCCTTGAGGAGATACCCCTCATCCAAGGTAAGGTGCAGCGGCTGCACTTTGCTGGAGCGCTGTGAAGAGATTTTCCACGACCAAGTTAAGAGAAAACCAAATAAGATGGTAGGTATTGCGAGGGGGCATCAGAGGGCAGACAAACTGAAATCATAATCACAGGAAACTAGCCGATCTGATCACATGGACCACAGCCGAATGTGGTCCACTGGAGAAGGGAATGGCAAACCACTTCAGTATACTTGCCTTGAGAACCCCATGAACAGTAACAAAGGGCAAAATGATAGGATACTGAATGAGGAATTCCCCAGGTCGGTAGGTGCCCAGTATGCTACTGGAGATCAGTGGAGAAATAACTATAGAAGGAATAAAGGGATGGAGCACAATCAAAACCAATACCCAGTTGTGGATGTGACCAGTGATAGAAGCAAGGTCCGGTGCTGTAAAGAGCAATATTGCATAGGAACCTGGAATGTTAGGTCCATGAATCAAGGCAAATTGGAAGTGGTCAAACGGGAGAGGGCAAGAGTGAACGTTGACATTCTAGGAATCAGTGAATTAAAATGGACTGGAATGGGTGAATTTAACTCGGATGACCATTATATCTACTACTATGGGCAAGAATCCCTTAGAAGAAATGGAGTAGACATCATGGTAAAGAAAAGAGTCCGAAAGGCAGTACTTGGATGCAATCTTAAAAACGACAGAATGATTTCTGTTCATTTCCAAGGCAAACCATTCAATATTACAGTAATCCAGGCCTATGCCCCAACCAATAATGCTGAAGAAGCCGACGTTAGTCGGTTCTATGAAGACCTACAAGACCTTTTAGAACTAACACCCAAAAAAGATGTCCTTTTCATTATAGGGGACTGGAATGCAAAAGTAGGAAGTCAAGAAACACCTGGAGTAACAGGCAAATTTGGCCTTGGAGCACGGAATGAAGCAGGGCAAAGGCTAATAGAGTTTTGTCAAGAGAATGCACTGGTCATAGCAAACACCCTCTTCCAACAACACAAGAGAAGACTCTACATATAGACATCACCAGATGGTCAACACCGAAATCAGATTGATTATATTCTTTGCAACCAAAGATGGAGAAGCTGTATACAGTTAGTGAAAACAAGACCGGGAGCTGACTGTGGCTCAGATCGTGAACTCCTTATTGCCAAATTCAGACTGAAATTGAAAGTAGGGAAAACCACTAGACCATTCAGATATGACCTCAATCAAATCCCTTATGATTATACAGTGGAAGTGAGAAATAGATTTAAGGGACTAGATCTGATAGATAGAGTGCCTGATCAACTCTAGACGGAGGTTCGTGACATTGTACAGGAGACAGGGACCAAGACCATCCCCATGGAAAGAAATGCAAAAGAGCGAAATGGCTGTCTGAGGAGGCCTTACAAATAGCTGTGAAAAGAAGAGAAGCAAAAAGCAAAGGAAAAAAGGAAAGATAGAAGCATCTGAATGCAGAGTTCCAAAGAATAGCAAGGAGAGATAAGAAAGACTTCCTCAGTGATCAATGCAAAGAAATAGAGGAAAACAACAGAATAGGAAAAACAAGAGATCTCTTCAAGAAAATTAGAGATTCCAAGGGAACATTTCTTGTAAAGATGGGCTCGATAAAGGACAGAAATCGTACGGACCTAACAGAAGCAGAAGATATTAAGAAGAGGTGGCAAGAACACACAGAAGAACTATACAAAAAAGATCTTCATGACCAAGATAGTTACGATAACGTGATCACTGACCTAGAGCCAGACATCTTGGAATGTGAAGTCAAGTGGGCCTTAGAAAGCATCACTACGAACAAAGCTAGTGGAGGTGATGGAATTCCAGTTGAGCTATTTCAAGTCTTGAAAGATGATGCTGTGAAAGTGCTGCACTCAATATGCCAGCAGATTTGGAAAACTCAGCAGTGGCCACAGGACTGGAAAAGGTCAGTCTTCATTCCAATCCCAAAGAAAGGCAATGCCAAAGAATGCTCAAACTACCACACAATTGCACTCATCTCACACGCTAGTAAAGTCATGCTCAAAATTCTCCAAGCCAGGCTTCAGCAGTATGTGAACCGTGAACTCCCAGATGTTCAAGCAGGTTTTAGAAAAAGCAGAGGCACCAGAGATCAAATTGCCAACATCCTCTGGATCATGGAGAAAGCAAGAGAGTTCCAGAAAAACATCTATTTCTGCTTCATTGACGATGCCAAAGCCTTTAACTGTGTGGATCACAATAAACTGTGGAGCATTCTGAAAGAGATGGGAATCCCAGACCACCTGACCTGCCTCTTGAGAAACCTGTATGCAGGTCAGGAAGCAACAGTCAGAACTGTACATGGAACAACAGACTGGTTTCAAATAGGAAAAGGTGTACGTCAAGGTTGTATATTGTCACCTTGCTTATTTAACTTATATGCAGAGTACATCATGAGGAACGCTGGGCTGGAAGAAGCGCAAGCTGGAATCAAGATTGCTGGGAGAATTATGAATAACCTCAGATATGCAGATGACACTACCCTTATGGCAGAAAGTGAAGAGGAACTCAAAAGCCTCTTGATGAAAGTGAAAGAGGAGAGTGAAAAGGTTGGCTTGAAGCTCAACATTTAGAAAACAAAGATCATGGCATCTGGTCCCATCACTTCATGGGAAATAGATGGAAAAACAGTGGAAACAGTGTCAGACTTTATTGTTTTGGGCTCCAAAATTACTGCAGATGCTGATTGCAGCCATGAAATTAAAAGACGCTTGCTCCTTGGAAGGAAAGTTATGACCAACCTTGATAGTATATTAAAAAGCAGAGACATTACTTTGCCAACCAAGGTCTGTCTAGTCAAGGCAATGGTTTTTCCCGTGGTCATGTATGGATGTGAGAGTTGGACTGTGAAGAAAGCTGATCGCCGAAGAATCGATGCTTTTGAACTGTGGTGTTGGAGAAGACTCTTGAGAGTCCCTTGGACTGCAAGGAGATCCAACCAGTCCATTCTAAAGGAGGTCAATCCTGGGTGTTCATTGGAAGGACTGATGCTGAAGCTGAAACTGCAATACTTTGGCCACCTCATGCGACGAGTTGACTCACTGGAAAAGACTCTGATGCTGGGAAAGGTTGGGGGCGGGAGGAGAATGGGATGGCCGAGAGTGAGATGGCTGGATGGCATCACCGACTCTGTGGACATGAGTTTGCGTGTACTCTGGGAGTTGGTGATGGACAGGGAGGCCTGGCGTGCTGTGATTCATGGGGTCACGGAGAGTCGGACACGACTGAGCGACTGAATTGAACTGAACTGAACTGAAGTCACTCATTCATTTCCATACTCAAAGGGAGTGGATGAAGAAGGCTTTGTAAGTTTTTTTTTTTTTAATCTATTTCATAATGTGACAGAATTTGACCTTATCCCCTTCCACATTAAAGAAACCAACTAAATTCTAAACTGATTGTAGTACGCTAGATATGTCATGTAGTCTCTTCTTGATGCTAAAAGAGAAAAAAAATAAATGTTTGAAACTCTAAATAGAAATCAAGGCCTGATGGAGAGAGTTTATTTATGAGAGAGAATCTATGACAACTGGAAATAATTTCCCTTTTGGGGGTTGATGGCTCAATTCAATCTAATTTGGGAGGTATTGTGAAAGATAATCTTTAATGGAACACAGGTCACTACTGAACAGAGCGATGTTTAGCCTTTGTGACTAATCAAAATTTATTTCGCAAAGAGTGTAGGGGATATGCCTCATTCTAATTTACATGTAATAGTATGTTTGTTGTTATCCTGCTGTGATGATTAGATTTTTTAAAAGGTGTTTACCTGAAAGGCTAACTAACTGGAAGTCTAGCTCAAAACCCTTTACTGAGGAAAGAATGACTTTGCCATGCTATTACTTTCAGAGCAGATTTTTTAAAAAAATTCCACTGTGACATTAGTTAAACCCTAAATATTCTTCCTTCATCAAAAATGGGGAAAGACTGACATTGACCTTTCCGTTTGTCTATATAATTACAAGGAAGCCATGGCAACCCACTCCAGTATTCTTGCCTGGAGAATCCCATGGGCAGAGGTGCCTGGCAGGCTGTAGTCCACAGGGTCGCAAAGAAACTGAAGGAACTTGGCTCGCATACATGCATACAATTATATGTGGCTTCCCAGGTGGTGGAAGTGGTTAAAGAACCTTCCTGCCAATGCGGGAGACCTAAGAGACACGGGTTCAATTCCTGGGTCAGGAAGATCTCCTGGAGGAGAGCACAGTAACCCAATCCAGTACTCTTGGCTTGAGAAGCCCATGGACAGAGGAGCCTGGTGGGCTACAGTTTGCGGGGTTGCAAAGAGTTGGACACAACTGAAGTAACTTAGCATGGCACGGTGTACGATTATATAGTGTAGCACTTATGATCTGAGCTTAAGAGAGGGACTGATTTTGACACTTACTGGCTCCACAACCAAGTGGAAGATGCTTATCCAATCTCTGCCTCAGGGTCGTTATCCATAAAATGGGCATAATAAAAGTGCTGAGTGTTAAATCAGTTGATTTGTAAGGCACATAGAAAAGTTTTTGGTCCCTTTAGTAGGCTTCTTGCTCTATGATAAACATTGATTAATCAGTATAAACATACTTCCAAAATAAACCAAACCTGTTTTATTAATAAGATGTAGTTTACTTTTTTAAAATACAAATTCATTATTTTAAATACTTCACACAGCATTTTCATGAACTAACCCCTTTCAGGGTTTTACCTTGTTGTTCTCTTCTCTGCTAGAGCTATGATTTGGAATTTGCCTGAATGAGACAATCTACAAGTGAGTATGAAATGACTAAATCAGAGACAATCTTACTGGCATGGTTGTTTTAACCACTGAAACCCGTCTCTTTCCAATTAATACAGCCACAATAAATAGTGAAAGCTGTTTAGATAGTAGAAATGATTAATCATAACAGTGTTCTGTATGAATAATATGTATTATAAGCAAACTGTTATGATTAACTCCATTGAGTGCATACAGAGTTAATAAACAGCTTACATTTATGCTCAGAATTCAAATGGAATTCTAACTTCTATGTCTTGAGTTTCTAGTAATTTTGCCTTTTGTTTTTGCCTCTTTGTTTCTGAGAATAATAGAAGTTTCCACATTGTGGAATACTCAATTCTTAAACCATATGCCTTTTTCTTTTCTTTTCTTATCCACAGTGTTGTAAGTTGCACCAAATTTAGAAATGAATTGAATGCAATTGTATCATTGGGCTTCCACTTTGTGGAAATGACTTTTGGTACTTTAAATCTCACAAGCGCACTATAGAGAAAAACACTTTCAATCTCATAGCAGTTATTTTTTTCAGTTTTTAAAACTTTCTTGTTTGTAAAAGAAACATCATAATGAAAGAGAAAATCCTACAGTTTCCTGAGAGTGTGTTTATTGATTCTCATCTTTTACACTATATAAGGATTTCTCAAAAAAAAAGGGAAAACAAGAAAGGGAGTGATAGAAACTTGCATGAAGCATTTGTTTGCATAATGTGGAGTAGGCAACAATCTTTTCTTCACTGACAGTCAGCTTTCCCACAAAGGGCAATGTGTGTGTGCTAAGTTGCTTCAGTCATGTCTGACTCTGCGACCCTATGGAATGTAGCCTGCCAGGTTCCTCATGGGATTCTCCAAGTGAGAATACTGGACTGTGTTGCCATTTCCTTCTCCAGGCAGGGGACCTTCCTGACCCAGGGGTCTCAGCCTTATGTCTCCCATATTAGTGGGCAATTTCTTTACCGCTAGCGCCATGGGGGATAGCTCCCAAGAAATCCAGCCATGCTCTACCCCCACCATTCTTATGTACATCTGATTACATGTAGAGGATGTGTGTGTGCATGTGTGGTGTACGGTTACATGTGGATGTATGAATATTACTCAGTGTTCTCAAGAGAAGCAGAATCAATAGGAGAGAGATGCGGGATGAAGGGAAAGGACAAAAGGAGGAGGAGTAAGACTTATTCTAAGGAAACTGTCTCACGAGACTGCAGTCGCTGACAAACATGAAATCTGTGGGGCAGACTCTCAGTGTTATCTGCCCTACCCTCCTTCTGGCTGCATCTGCATATGAGATGACAAGTTTCTCATCTTTGGAGGAAGCCCTGAGACAGAAAAGTAGGGAAAAGCTGTAGAACATAGTTGATGTGCGTATCTGCAATGTGAATGGAACCGTAAGACCTACCCAGAAATAAGAAGTAGGCTGAGTGTACGTTATGGAGACCCCCAGAGATAATGTACTTTTAAACTGGTGAGTTGAAATGCCTTGGCATTTCCTTTATTTACTGAGGAACTGGAATCACAAATATCAGAAGGCAAAATTCACCTAATATATGTCATAGTACGTGGTCTAGTAGCTCATTCCTTGGCCTTTATCCATGAGAAATGAAATATATGTTCATACCAAGACTTTTACATATTAGTAAATATTCATAGCAGTTTTGCAAGTATTCATAGCATTAAAATAAAATTTTGCTATAATTTTTAACAAAATTATAATCACCAAAATGTAGAAAAATATGTATAAATAAGTGAATAGAAAAGCATCTTGAGGAATATATATAAAAAAAAATACAAAGCAGCAATAAAAATGAAGAAACTATTTATATACCTAATAACATGGATTAATCTCAAGATAGCTGGGTTTTGTTTAACTAGCCACTCATAAACATTATGTACAAGTCCATTTATATAACAAGTCCATTGAGTCAACGATGCCATCCAATCATCTCATCCTCTATTGCCCTCTTCTCCTACTGCCCTCAATTTTTCCCTATGGATGGGATGAAAGGAAAGGATAAAGGGACATAAGGGAGGCATCCAAATTAACCCAAATAAAATTTTGGAGATTTTAATTGTGGTGATGGTTTCATTATATATATATATATATATCCAGTTCTAACTGTTGTTTCCTGACCTGCATACAGGTTTCTCAAGAGGCAGGTCAGGTGGTCTGCTATTCCCATCTCTTTCAGAATGTTCCACAGTTTATTGTGATCCACACAGTCAAAGGCTTTGACATAGTCAATAAAGCAGAAACAGATGTTTTTCTGGAACTCTCTTGCTTTCTCCATGATCCAGCGGATGTTGGCAATTTGATCTCTGGTTCCTCTGCCTTTTCTTTTTTTTTTTTTCAAAATTTTTTATTAGAAAACTGAAATATACAATGTGTTTATATCACTCACTGTGTACATGGCATTTAAAAACAACCAGCTTGAACATCTGGAAGTTAACGGTTCACATATTGCTGAAGCCTGGCTTGGAGAATTTTGAGCATGACTTTACTAGAGAAACCTATATGCAGGTAAGGAAGCAACAATTAGAAGTGGACATGGAACAACAGACTGGTTCCAAATAGGAAAAGGAGTATGTCAAGGTTGTATATTGTCACCCTGCTTATTTAACTAATATGCGGAGTACATCATGAGGAAAACTGGGCTGGAAGAAACACAAGCTGGAATCAAGATTGCTGGGAGAAATATCAATAACCTCAGACATGCAGATGACACCACCCTTATGGCAGAAAGTGAAGAGAAACTAAAAAGCCTCTTGATGAAAGTGAAAGAGGAGAGTGAAAAAGTTGGCTTAAAGCTTAACATTCAGAAAACTAAGATCATGGCATCTGGTCCCATCACTTCATGGGAAATATATGAGGAAAGAGTGAAAACAGTGTCTGACTTTATTTTTTGGGGCTCCAAAATCACTGCAGATGCTGATTGCAGCCATGAAATTAAAAGACACTTACTCCTTGGAAGGAAAGTTATGACCAACCTAGATAGCATATTAAAAAGCAGAGACATTACTTTGCCAACAAAGTTCCATCTAGTCAAGGTTATGGCTTTTCCAGTGGTCATGTATGGATGTGAGAGTTTGACTGTGAAGAAAGCTTGTTGCCGAAGAATTGATGCTTTTGCACTGTGGTGTTGGAGAAGACTCTTGAGAGTCCCTTGGACTGCAAGGAGATCCAACTAAAGGAGATCAATCCTGGGTGTTCATTGGAAGGACTGATGCTAAAGCTGAAACTCCAATACTTTGGCCACCTCATGCGAAGAGTTGACTCATTGGAAAAGACTCTGATGCTTAGTAGGATTGGGGGCAGGAGGAGAAAGGGACGACAGGGAATGAGTTGACTGGATGGCATCACCGACTCGATGGACATGAGTTTGAGTGAACTCTGGGAGTTGGTGATGGACAGGGAAGCCTGGCGTGCTGTGGTTCATGGCGTCGCAAAGAGCCGGACATGACTGAGCGACTGAACTGAACTGAACTGAATATGCTTCCATATACGTCAAAAATAAAATTTAAATATGTATAGTTTATCATATGTCAATTGTGCCTGAATAAATATGTAAAACAAAATATTAAGAAAAGACAAAAGTTATCAAAACTTACCTCTTTGCCACAGTCCACCTTTTCCTAGACTGCTTATCTAAGGTGCCATTTCAGAGTTACCTGAGTGTTCTCAGCAGCCTCTACTTGTTATCCTAGGTTGCTTATCATATCATTTAACTTGTGGAAGATTACAATTTTGTATAGAAAAACATAGGAGTTGCAAGGGAAATTAGGCCTAGTCAGCTTTTGCCAAATTTTAGAGGATGTTGGGAGAGAAAAAATAAAAGTAAAATGAGCACAATCAATTTAAGAAACCAGTTGGTTGGGTTCAAAGTTAAAAAAAAAAAAATCTTTTGGAGGCTTTTCATAAGAAATAAGAAAAACAAAGGAAGTATTTTCTTTCTTTAAGGATCGTATCTCTTTTTCACCAAAAATACCTCTATGATAATGCTTATAGATATTTTATTTTGAACTGTGTAAACTAGATTATATTTTAACATAAACCTCTTTTATGGATTTTTTTTCCTCCTCATTAGGTTCTATCTTACCTAAACAGATATGTGATTAATTACAGGGTTCTAACGGAAACTGCAATACTTTGGCCATCTCATGCGACAAGTTGACTCACTGGAAAAGACTCTGATGCTGGGAAAGGTTGGGGGCAGGAGAAGAAGGGGACGACAGAGAATGAGATGGCTGGATGGCATCACCGACTCTGTAGACATGAGTTTGAGTGAACTCCGGGAGTTGGTGATAGACAGGGAGGCCTGGCATGCTGTGATTCATGGGGTCGCGGAGAGTCGGACACGACTGAGTGACTGAAATGAACTGAACTGAACTGAACTGAAAAGCACACGGGTTTCCCAGGTGGTGCCAGCGGTAAAGAATCCACCTGCCAATACAGGAAATGCAAGAGACATGAGTTCGATCCCTGGGTAAGGAAGACCTACTGGAATAGGAGTCTCCAGTATTCTTGCCTGGAAAATTCCACGGGCAGAGGATCCTGGAAGTCTACCACCCTTGGGGCTGCAGAGAGTTAGATGTGACTGAGCACACAAAGTCTCAGAGTGCAGACTTCCAAGTGATATTTTCTTAAAGTATCTTCTATAATCATTTGGTTTTTCTTGACTTCTCATTATTATACTCAAATCATTCCACAAATAATCTGTATGATGGCCCTTCTTCACTAACACTTTAAGTGTAGGTACTCAATTATCCAACTCTCTGTTACTAAAAGGATGAGTGAAATATAGGATGATCTGCTTAGGACTTTTGTTTTGTTGTGCTGTGTTTACTATGAATCCATATACATTTTAAGTGTATAGCTTAGGATTTTTAAAAAAATATTATATCTACTTAAAATTGTCTAGATCAGCAGTTGGCCAGTCACAGCTCACTCACCAAATTGATTTGGCAGTCAGTCATCTGTTTTTGTAAATACACTTTCACTGGAACACAGTCATGATCATTTACTTATACACTGTCTATGGCTACAGAGTCAAGTAGCTGCACTCATTTCACATGCTACCAAGGTAATGCTCAAAATCCTTCAAGCTAGGCTTCAACAGTATGTGAACCAAGACCTTCCAGATATACTGGATTTAGAAAAGACAGAGGAAACAGGGATCAAGTCACCAACATCCACTGGATCATAGAAAAAACAATGAAATTCCAGAAAAATATCTACTACTGTTTCATTGATTATGCTAAAGACTTTGACTGTATGGATCATGACAAACAGTGGAAAATTCTTCAAGAGATGGGAATACCAGATTACCTTACCTGCTTCCTGACAAATCTGTAAGCAGTTCAAGAAGCAACAGTAAGAAATGGACAGGGAACAACAGACTGATTCCAAATTGATAAAGGAGTACATAAAAAACTGTATATTGTCACCTTGCTTATTTAACTTATATGCAGAGTACATCATGTGAAATGTCAGGGTGGAGGAAGCATAAGCTACAATCAAGATTACTGGGAGAAATATCAATAACCTCAAACATGCCGATGACACCAACCTTACTGCAGAAAGCAAAGAAAAACTAAAGAGTCTCTTCATGAAAGTGAGAGAGGAGAGTGTAAAACTGGCTTAAAGCTCAACATTCAGAAAACTAAGATCATGGCATCTGGTCCCACCACTTCATGGCAACTAGATGGGGAAAAAATGGAAACAGTGATTGACTCTGTTTTATTGGGCTTCAAAATCACTGTTGGAGAAGGAAATGGCAACCCACTCCAGTATTCTTGCCTGGAGAATCCTGTGGATGGAGGAGCCTGGTGGGCTGCTGTCCATAGGGTTGCACAGAGTTGGACACAACTAGGGCGACTTAGCATGCATGCTTGCATGCATTAGAGAAGAAAATGGCAGCCCACTCCAGTATTCTTGCCTGGAGAATCCCAGGGATGGAAGAGCCTGGTGGGATGCCATCTATGGGATCACACAGAGTCAGACACGACTGAAGCGACTTACCAGCAACAGCAGCAAAATCACTGCAGATGGTAACTGCACCCATGAAATTAAAAGGCGTTTGCTCTCGGAAGAAAAGCTATAACAAACCTAGACAGTGTATTAAAAAGCAGAGATATTACTTTGCCAACAAAGTTCCATCTAGTCAAAGCTATGATTTTCCCAGTAGTCATGTATGGCTATGAGAGTTGGACAATAAAGAATGTTGAGTGCTGAAGATTAGATGCTTTTGAACTGTGGTGTTGGAGAAGACTCTTGAGAGTCCCTTGTACTGCAAGGAGATAAAATCAGTCAATCCTAAAAGAAAGCAACGCTAAATATTCATTGGAAGGACTGATGCTGAAGCTCCAATATTTTAGCCACTTGATGTGAAGTACTGACTCATTTGAAAAGACCCTGATGCTGGGAAAGTTTGAAGGCAGGAGGAGAAGGGGACAACATAAAATGAGATGGTTGAATGGCATCACCAACTCAATGGATTTGAGTCTGAGCAAACTCCAGGACATGGTGAAGGGCAGGGAAGCCTGACATGCTGCAGTCCATGGGGTCACAAACAGTCAGACATGACTGAGCAGCTGAACAACATAATAAAAGGCTTTCCAGGTGGCTCAGTGGCAAAAATCCACCTGCCAAATGCAGGAGATCAGGAGACATGGGTTCTACCTCTGGGTTGGGAAGATCCCCTGGAAAAGGAAATGGCAACCCATTCCAGTATTTTTGCCTGAGCAATCTAATGGACAGAGGAGCCTGACTATAGTTCATGGGGTTGCAAAAAGTTGAGCATGACTTAGTGGCTGAACAACAACAACAACACACATAAGAAAATTTATGCTTTTAACCATTTTAAGTGTACAGCTTATTTAAAATATATATATATTTATTTTCAATTGTTTAGATCAGGAGTTGGCCAACTACAGCTCACTCACCAAGTTGATTTGGCAGCCCTTCATCTGTTCTTATAAATACACTTTCACTGGAACACAGTCATGTTCATGCATTTGCATATCATCTATGGTTGCAGAGTCAAGTATTTGCAACATAGGCCGTATGGTCTGGAAAGCCAGAAATATTTACTATCTGGCTCCTTATAGAAAGCTTGTCCACAGTTGATCTTGAGTAAATAAGTTATTCCTATCACTTAATAAAATTCTAAGATTGCTATGTTGATAGTCAAAAGGTTTAGCAAGTTAAGACTCTTAAGCCAGGTCTACCATTAACTATGACAACTGAAAAGTTCCATCCTGTTTTCGTCATCAGTCTCCTCAACTCGTATATGTAGGATTAAATAATTTTTACAATCTTATCTAATTTGAATGTCTATTACCTGAAATGCGGGAGACACAGGTTTGATCCCTGGGTCAGGAAGATCCCCTGGAGAAGGAAATGGCAACCCACTCCAGTACTCTTGCCTGGAAAATCCCATGGATGGAGGAACCTGGTCGGCTACAGTCCATGGAGTCACAAAGAGTCGGACATGACTGAGCAATGTAATGACATGATATTAACTAGAATATTTAAATATCCGGAAAGTGAAAGTCTCTCAGTCTTGTCCGACTCTTTGTGACCCCATGGACTATACAGTTCATGGAATTCTCCATGCCAGAATACTGGAGTGGGTAACCTATCCCTTCTCCAGGGGATCTTCTTCTCAACCCAGAGATTGAACCTAGGTCTCCCACATTGCTGGCAGATTCTTTATGAGCTGAGCCACAAGGGAATCCCTTAAATATCCGGAGGATGTTGTTAATACTTCTGATTTCACTGATAGTGTCTTTATTCTTTGTCCCTTAAGTCTTTTGGAGATGGAAGAACATATTCAATAAATGAAAATTTCATAATGCAAACTACTGACATTTAAATTATTCATTGAAGTTTATAATACCAATGAGCTAAATACATAAAGTTAATATTTTAATATTCTATAATTAGTATAATTTGAAATTAAAAGCTAATCATAGCTGTATCCTATGCCTTCAGCTGCTCAGCCCTTTAGCCAGTACTGTTATATATGAAAACAAAGATTTGGCATGCCTAAGGGAATAAAGCTGAGCACCGAAGAATTGATGCTTTTGAACTGTAGTGTTGAAGAAGACTCTTGAGAGTCCCTTGGACTGCAAGGAAATCCAAAGAGTCCATCCTAAAGGAGATCAGTCCTGGGAGTTCACTGGAAGGCCTGATGGTAAAGTTGAAACTCCAATCCTTTGGCCACCTCATGCAAAGAGTTGACTCATTGGAAAAGACTCTGATGCTGGGAGGGATTGGGGGCAGGAGGAGAAGGGGACGAGAGAGAATGAGATGGCTGGATGGCATCACTGACTCGATGGACATGAGTTTGAGTGAACTCCGGGAGTTGGTGATGGACAGGGAGGCCTGGCGTGCTGTGATTCATGGGGTTGCAAAGAGTCGGACATGACTGAGCGACTGAACTGAACTGAAGGTTTAGAATTACTTCAGAGCATCACCTTACCTCCAGATTAATTTCAAAGCACACAGGTTTGTTTTTAGCAAGCTAATAGGCAAAATAAGTGAGTTTTATGATACGATGATAAAAAAAAAAATATCCTCTCAGTCATCAGTAAAGGCCAAAGGAAGAAAAGACTATTAATACTATTCAAAGCAGATACATTGTTAAATTTTTTAAAGATATAGAAAACTGGAAACAATGTGGCTATTAGGTTATTTATGTTTTCTGCTATGAATGAAAATGGACTGTTTATAGGGAAGATGAAGTCACAGTAAGTAGGACAATGGAAAGTATCTAGCATTTTAATTTAATCCAAGTCTCCAGTTAATAACATTAAGATACTGAGATAACTTTCAGGTAGAACCATAGAAACACTCTTAGCGGCAGTGATTTTTCACATATCATGGAAAATAGGTGACCAAAGATGGGATAAATTTGAATGTTCTGATTTGCAAGGAGAAAATAAGAAAATTTTATAAATCATCTATCAAAGAATAAATTTTTTCCCCAACAAAGGTTTAATACTTGCATATATGCAAAATTCTGTATTTATGTGCATTTAAAGGAAACCATAATCTCTGAATTGGTCAAGAATATGTTACAGCGAAATAACCTCATCTTCTATTTCAATGTAGTTATCACAACAGGAGAGTAAAGGGCATTATATTGTTTATATTCAGAAAGATATAAATAGCAGAAAAAGAATGCTTAATAAAAAGGCCTATATAAACATACACAAACATTTCAAACACCCACGACTGAAGTCTGCATATTCAGCCTTTTGTTATGGAACAACAAACATAAAAACAAGAAACGCTGTAAAGGTTTTGAATAGCTGAATAGCATGCTATTAACCAGAAAATTTTCTAAACACTACTTTTCAGTTATATTGGTGAGTACACTTGCATTTCACTGAGTAATACAGACACCATTATGCTATCGGCAACATATTATATTAAAATTTATTTAAAAATAAGCTACTATTGACATGTATTGATTCTATTGACTTGAAACTTAAATGTCATCCACAATATAAATACAAGACTTTTGGAAGTATGAAAGAACTTGTAAAACATTTCCTAAAGCCATGTTATTTTACCAATGAAGAAACCAAGGCTCTAAAAGGTAAATTCTTCAGATTCCCATGGATAGCCAGGCAGACTGGAACCCTGCTCTGTGTCCGTTCTATTTAATTCTTGAATTGAATTTGCTAGTTAGTTATCAAGGCTAAACTCCAAACATATTTAGGCAAAATTATCTAAATAAATAGTAGATTCATTCAGCTTTTTTCTATCTTTATATCCTGAAGAGATTACATGAGTCACCACAAATGATCTTCCCTTGTCTTATATGTTACTCATCTTATGTGTGGATAGGGGTGGAGAGAGAATTTTCTAATTAGTCATCAGACCTGCCTCATCATTAATAATAGCTAAATCTGAACATATATGTCAGAAAAAACTTCCTAGAAAAATATGAGAAAGTGATATGACATAAAACTATTTCTTTAAAAATTTTCAACTGTGTTCAGTCATTAGACAGAGGGTTGTTGTTCACTGCTGAAAACAACAGCTAAGCATCAAAGTCTTTGAGATTTTTACTCTTTTTTTTTTTTAAGACTATTAAACACTGGAGTAAAATTAAAGAAACTAAAGTTAGAAAGTAATCAACACTGTGTTTTCTCTTTTAATTGAAAAGTAAAATGCCGTTCTGGTTCAGCAACTGTGGCATAGAATTTCTTTTAATCCTTCTCCCCACTCCTTTCTTTTCAACAAATTTCTTAATTTAGCTGGTGGAGATAACTAGTAATGCAAGCTTGAGTTAACAAATAAAAAAGGTGTTAATAAAAAAGCACTGCATCTTCATTGCTTATATCAGAATTATATTTTTTCTTTATTCAAATCAAAACAAAGATCTTTACACTTTCCATAAATAGGGTCATTTTTATCTGTCTTTGTATATCTTTTAAAAATATATAGGCATTTTCTTCCTAGTTCATTAACTTCCTAGTAAGTTTTCCCTTTATGATTATTCATTTTACCGAAGGCCAACATTTTATGTTGATAGATAGCTTTAAAAATTAGGTATTTTAAATATCTCCAGGTGTTACTCAGTGGTGTTTTAAAGAGATAGTTTTCCTTTCTATCAATCAAACTTCTATCCTTTTTTCCCTACCGAAAGGGGAAGACATATGGAGAAGAGATGCATGAAGGTCATCACTGAAGAGTCATAAACCATTGTGAATAATGTCAGAACTATAATTTAATTAGTGTCCCATCTGTCACTTTCTGTTTGACGAGCACTAAATGTCCAATTATCATTTAATATCTGCTCTAATCAGTTCTGGCAAATTTTGCAGGCACACAAGAGATGACATTAATAGATGAAAGTGAGGCTACTCTTGCCACATTATCAGAAAGAAATCTTGAGCGGCCCTGACTTACAATCAGGAAGGTAAGAATTTATTCCAATTAGCAGTAATGACATTTTATATCAGTGATGTTATGGGGTACCTAGAAAAGAATTCTCTTTGTTCTCTCAAGAAGTTAAAAAAGTAGCCTTGCCTGTGATTCTTCTGGAACTATTTTAAGGATTCTAAGATAAAAAAAAAATTTTTAAAGTAATCTATGTAATCAGCCAGCCTTGATATAATGTCTTTGAAAGCCATCTACTTCTGGGTTAGTCAGCCACCTTCTGCAAACTAGTTCTTCCACAGACAAAGGCATTGTTAGAGTGCATTGAATCCATGGGGAGTTTTGAAAGTCATGCATATTCTGAGTCTATTTAAAAAAAAACAAACAACTTTTCATTTTCTATTGGGGTATAGCCAATTAACAATGTTGTGATAGCTTCAGGTGAATAGTGAAGGGGCTCAGCCCTATACATTACATAACCATTCTATTTTGGACATTGTCTTCTGTAAGAGGAACATGATTTAGTAAGGGACTCTCCACTTAAAAATGATGGTATTTCAAATTTTAGCCAATTTGCATAATAGTGAAAAAGAGAAATCTTACAAATTTGTTCCCATTGCTAAAATATTTTAACAGCATCCCATCTCTGCCTCCTATTACTACTGACAGGTTTAATTTAGTTTTTAAAGCTTAGAATTATGACCCAAAGACTTTTAACTGTTGTGAAAATACTAAAGGCATGTAATAATCCATGCAGCACTCTTCTTATCGTTATCATTATTAACATTTTTTCTAGTGATTCTTTCTTTTATTTTACTTTTAAAATGAGAAAAAAATATATATTTTCATTGTTGATTACAAAAGTAAAAGCCCTCAAGAAATTCATGATTTTACAGAATAACTGCAGTAGGTTATTGGTTATTTTAGATACAAAAGAAATGAGGCCAAGAGAGTTGTTTAACTTGCTTTATTCTTGAATCAACAAGTAAAGCTTTTCAAAAATTACTTTTTCCTACAATGTTGCATATTACTAAATATCTTTTCAATCACAATTTAGCATGAGGTATGCTCCATGATAAATAAAACTGCATTCTATTCATCAACAAGAAAAATTATTAAACATTTTGGATTCAAAATAGTAAAATTCTGAATTTGAATATTTGGGATCATGATCTAGTTGAGTAGCTTCTGTTAAAACAACAACAAATCATAGTTTTATATCATACAGATTATCTGCGAGTACTTATAAAGCAAAAAATCTGATAAATATTTAATATATTTTAACACATGGCCTATTCACTTTAGTCATGAGAGCCTAATCTTCCTCCAGCTATGCCTCTCTTCTTTTGCCCAATAATGTATAATCTTGGATGAAAAAGGGCCAGTAATTTATGTCTATCTGCCTAAAATTTAAGCAGTAATAGAAAACAAACTCTCATATGAAAACCTGTGCATACTAAGTTGCTTCAGTCATGTCTGACTCTGTGCGGCCCCATGGATTGTAGCCCGTAGGCTCTTCTGTCCATGGGACTCTGCAGGCAAGAATACTGGAGTGAGTTGCCTTGCCTCCTCTAGGGGCTTTTCCCCATCTAGGGATGGAACTCACTTCTCCTGCACTGGCAGGTGAGTTCTTTACCACTAGCACTACCGGGGAAGCCCCATATGAAGCCCCATGCATGCATGCTAAGTCACTTCAGTCGTTTTCAACTCTGTGCGACCCTATGGACCACAGCCCACCAGGCTCCTCTGTCCTAGGGATTTTCCAGGGAAGAATACTGTAGTGGGTTGCCATTTCCTTTTCCAGGGAATCTTTCTGACTCAGGGATCAAACCTGGGCATTTTACCTCTACGTGCACTGGCAGGTGGGTTCTTTACCACTAGGGCCACCTAGCAAGCTCCCATGTGTCTCCAAATGTAAATGCTTATAAACATGAGAGATGAAGGTTCTTCTGCTTGATTTAAAATTGAATTATTAATTTTTCCTACTCCTTGTTTTCATAAGTGGTCAATAAATTCTTTCCTTGACTATGGTTTTCCTTTAAGGAAAATTATATTTCATAAAGAATTGGGGGTCTTAATTCCAATTTTCTTCCTAGATGAAATGACTTGTGTCTCTGCCATAAGTGACTCTTTCTACAAAAATATTGTCAGGAAACTGAACTCTATGCCTTCTTACAGGCTTCTTCTAAGTCTAAGAAAGACAGAGTATCTCCAGTGATCAGAATTAAAGATTTAAAATAAAGCCTCTTGCATTACACTTTACATCAAACTATATTTCTAGCAGTAAAAAAATGTCACCAATAGATTAATATTCTTGTAAGATTGAAGCTGAGACTGAACTGACTGTGACTTGATTTCAGCAAAAAATTTGTCAGGCTGTTTGACTACTAATTATTCTGCCCACCTCAAAACATAGTTTGGCTGAAAGTATTGAGAGAATAAAATATTGCTTTCTGTGCCTTTGACAGAGGTAAGAGAAAGGGATTGTATCACTTCTGGACATTAGGGTGAGTTCTCATTGTGCATTTCTATGTGATTCTGTTGACCTAAAACTTGTAAAAACCTGCTGAGCTTATGAGCCCAAACTTTAATTGTGAGATTTTAAAAGCACTATCTGGGAGATCCTGATACAAATCCTTAAAGCAGTTCTGTTGGGATGAAGAAAGTAAAATCAAGCAGCAAGTTTAAACTCCAAAGTAAATTTTCCCAGTGGGAACATATCACCATATGAGCCCTTTTCTATGAGATGGAATATTATTGATCCAAAATGCCACCTTTACAGTACATGCTTCAAAGAGAAGCATTGGTGTAAGACACTACCAAAAAATATTTCTAGAGTCTAAACCTCGTGTTAATGAAAGATGCTCCATTTTAAGTATTTGGAGCCACGGGGCTTATTAACCTAACTCATCGGCATTTGTTTGAATCTCTTTATTAAGCAATTATACTAGAAATATTTATCCCAGATACTAGGATGAATAGGTAAAGAATACAATGCTAAAGAGAAAAAAAAACAAAAAACATAATATGGTCTCCATCTTGGTTTGGAAGTCAATCTGGACAATTTTGGTGTGTCAGAAATACCACTTCATAAGCAAAAAACATCTGTCAGAGACAAAGACCTAAAGATAGCTCTTATTCCTGTACTAGTTTACTCATTAGCTTTTATACTCAGTTCCAAAGTGTTAACTTTCTGTCCAGTTTTGACTTAGGAAATCTGCTTAAAGCTAGAAGTGTTACTTATAGGAAAGTAGACAAATAGCTATGGTATATTGGAGTTGTGCTAACTTCTAGGAAAGGAACTTGTGGTTCCTTCTATGTCTGATCTTGGTGATCCCAGAGACTCATAACATTCTGGGAGGCATCATGGGGGAAGAGATGCTTTCAAAGAGGCCAGAGTCCTTTAATCAATAATCTTTCATTTCCCTCCCTTTGAAGAGTGTCAAATCACTGCACAACCAGAGGGAATTCACTCTGATTCTCTCTAGGATATTGCACACTAATATTAACTAATGAAACACATATTTAACTCACAAATCAAATAATGCAGTAGTTGGCAATGTCAAGAGAGAGCATTTCTCAATTTTCTAAATTTCTGTGAATTTTAATTAAGACCTCTGAAAATCTATATTATTCTGTAAAATCAGTCCTTTCACTTAATGACTTGAACTTTGTGTGATTATTCACTTGTAGAAGTGAAGTCCCCAGGGGCAGCACAGAGAACTCAGTGGCCACCCATCTGAAACACTCCTCTTTTGATAATCTCCAGTCAAGTCCTAACCTCTCCACTTCTCAAAACAAATATTTAATTTAATGAAAAGAGTGTCATTATTCTTACAGGTGAGAAAATATCCTCTCAACTCCTACACTCCTGGAATTATATATACTATTCATTTTAAATATTTGAATTATAATTTTCTTCTAGTATGACCGGTTAAGGGCTTCCCTGGTGACTCAGACGGTAAAGAATCTGCCTGCAATGCAGGAGACATGGGTTTGATCCCTGGGTCAGGAAGATCCGCTAGAGAATGGATGGCAACCCACTCCAGTATTCTTGTCTGGAGAAGTCTATGGACAGAGGAGCCTAGACAGCTACAGTTGATGGGGTCACAAAGAATTGGACATGACTGAGTGACTAACGGAGAAGGCAATGGCACCCCACTCCAGTACTCTTGCCTGGAAAAATCCCATGGACGGAGGAGCCTGGTGGGCTGCAGTCCATGGGGTCGCTAAGAGTCGGATATGACTGAGCGACTTCACTTTCACTTTTCACTTTCATGCATTGGAGAAGGAAATGGCAACCCACTCCAGTGTTCTTGCCTGGAGAATCCCAGGGATGGGGGAGCCTGGTGAGCTGCTCTCTATGGGGTCGCACAGAGTCGGACACGACTGAAGAGACTTAACAGCAGCAGCAGAGCGACTAACACACACACACACACACACACACACACACGATCAGTTAAAAGCAAAAAGTCATCATCCGTACCTGAAAGAGGTCAGTTCAGACAGATACACATTTCACAGTAACATCATTATTGCTGAATGTAATTGTTATTCTCTCATTAGGGGTTTGGATTAAACGCAAGGGGTGCAATTTAATGTATTCCTGCCTTTTTAAATATAACAATGTCCTTGGAGCCTGAAAGAGATAATAGGACTTCAGCAAACTATTACTTTAACTCATCAGACTTTCTGAAGAGGTCTCCTAGTGGACGGAGTAAATTGGGCTCCTTGTTTAAAATCTGGCATACGTTACTCTTAGTTTAACCACTAAGATCTCATAGCCCTGAGCCTCACTGATTGAGTGCCAACACTTATTTTCAAGATCTTCAGAAAGGCAAAGGTAATCTGATCCATTCACAGACAGAATTACTAAGACAGGGAAAACAATGGGAAATGTGCAAGGGACATGTACAACAAATGATATTCTCTTATTAAAATTCAAGCTATGGCAACTAAAGCAGATGGGTTAGCAGACATTTTTACATAGCTCATGAGAGAAAATGGCTTGTTTACATTAAGAAAAGAAGATGCAGTTTGGACAACATTCTGAAAAACAATAATATACATGATAATCAGGAATGTTCCATTTTAAAAAAAATAGCAATCCCCAGTTTTAAAACATAAATTTAAACTTCTGAATTTAACATAATTTTATCATACTGGAAAATTGTTTGCCCGGCAAGAAATACAAGTAAAAATATAAAAGGATTTTTTCAATATTAATTTTAATGATTAATGAATTCCAGTGTTAAATTTAACATTTGAAGGTAAAAAAATAAAACAAATGGTTAATGGATGTTGTACTTTATAAAGTGTATAAATACATAATTGAAAAGTACCTAAAGAAGAAAAAAGAGATGTTTTTTATTTATTATGCTCATTAATAATGTTATACTCAATCATGACATGCATATTTTGCAGGAAAACTTCTTAACAGAAGAGACTGACAACCTTGGGAAATCGAAGAAACAATTGAAAATTAATTTTCCCTTCATATTTTAGTAAGAAGCCTACACTGGTTACTTTCATATTGTCAATATGAAAAAGGAAGTATGTGAATTGTAACAAACAACCTCTGTTATATTTAAGTTTTATATGAAGTTTTCATGAGTTTCAAAAACATGATCCATTCTCTTTTTTTATCAAGTGTCTTTAAACGTATAATGCATAAGCATAGTTTTAAAACATACTTTAATAAAGTGATTTTAAACATCACTTCAATGAAAGATGTAGGAGAACAGATGAAATCAACATTTTAAGCTCCATTTAGAATACTCTCACTTTATTTGGGTATAAATCACAATTGAATCAATGGTGTGAAAATGTGGATATGATTCTAACAGTTAAATGGAATAACTAATTTTTATCTCTGTAAGTATTTACTTTGTCTGTATATGGAAATATCCCTGATTCTCTCTCTACAAAATAAATACAATATGATAGAGAACTGATGCAAAATAATTTTAAGTGATACCAGCTCAGTTCAGTTCAGTTCAGTTCAGTCGCTCAGTTGTGTCCGACTCTTTGTGATACCAGCTCAGTGATGTATTAATTGCCAACTACTCTGAGCTACGCTGGTCAAGGGGGATTCAGAAGTAAATGAGTCTAAGCCCCTTCCTTCATGAAGCTTACTGTCAAGTCTCCACAATTACTTCCTAGTCTTTCTTTGTATTAAGAAAATATTTTTAGTCATTTTTATTTTTAAGTTGAGTTCACCAGAAAAAAAGTTTAACACGGGCAAAAATATTTCTTTTAAGACTAATAAAATTGCTATTTGTAAGCAAATTAATATAGCCATTTCCCTCATCTCAATTAAGAAAATGATTTACTTGGGGCTGGATGAAAGTAGCATCACTTGCATAAAAATTATTTATTTATTTATTTTATTTTACATTTGTGTTAAATGATTTTTACACTGAAGCATCAGGAGCCACATAGACAGCTCAAACAAAGCATGAATTTACAAAAGAAAATATACCCAGAGCTCAAATGTGAATTATAAAGGATATGGTAAATTTCATGTTTTGAGTTCCCAATATAGAGAATTATCTTGCTCTTTCAAAAGCAGCAGGAGGTGCTTTCAACTGAATGAAAAAGACACCCACAATCAGCCTTCCTGTCAGTCTCAACATTTTAGGGGAAAATGGCGATGAAGATATAACATGTACATATTAAGGTAACTATTTTTGGTTTGGAAACCTGTAATTTTTGTGTAAGAGTTAAAGTAGGCATCTGTTCTCTTATTTCCACTGAGGGAAAAACAGGATTACCATCTGAAACACTGTACTGTATTTTTAAACCAAATATGTTTTTTTCTCAACAGCAATTTACTAAAATATGCATACAATGAAAATGAAGAGAGACATATAGAAATTTAGAAAATCAGATACTACCACAAGTTTTCTACTTTCATATACTAACAAAAGGATAGCCCATTTGTGTGAATCCAGGGCTACTATTTGTCTATGAATTTATCATGATAATCAAGATTAAGTAGGTTAGGTATTACTATTATGAAAAAGGCCCTCAAAACGCACCTCTAGGGGAAAAATTAATGATAAAGATATGACTTTATCCTTTTGCTTATCTTAAATATTCCCTTTTTCATTCTTGTCTCCCCTTTCATATGGCTCTGACATCACCAAGGACTATTCATGTTTCTATATATCCTGCTCCCAACTCTTCCAATTTCACAATTTCATACATCAAAAAATATCTGAGCACTCTTTGATTCTGAGTCTTTAAAATGACTGATGTGTTCATATCAGCTGATGCTGAAGCTAAAGTTTCAATACTTTGGCCACCTGATGTGAAGAGCCAACTCATTGGAAAAGACCCTGATGCTGGGACAGATTGAGGGCAGGAGGAGAAGAGAGCGACAGGGGTTGAGTTGGTTGAATGGCATCACTGATTCAATGGATATGAACTTAGGCAGACTCTGAGAGATGGTGAGGGACAGGGAGGCCTGGTGCACTCCAGTCCATAGGGTCACGAAGAGTCCAACACAACTAAGTGGCTATGAATTATGTTCATTGTCTGGAATTTGCATAAAACATCTCATCTTCACTCAAATTATTACATCATTAGTAGAGATGGGCCTCCCTGATGTGTAGGTGGTAAAGAATCTGCCTGCAATGAAGGAGACATGGGTTCAATCCCTGGGTAAGGAAGACCCCCAGAGGAGGAAATGGCAACCAGCTCCAATATTCTTGCCTAGGAAATCCCATGGGCAGAAGAGCCTGGTGGGATTCAGTCCATGGGGTTGCAAAGAGCCGAACATGACTTAGTAACTAAATGACAAAACTAAAAAAGTACAGATGCATGTAACGTTTTAGTTTTCAAACGGTCTACTGAGGCTAACTTGTGGATTCCATATAAATATTTTGTCCTGGGGCTTCCCTGATGGCTATAGTGGTGAAGAAGCCGCGTGCCAATGCAGGAGACACAGGTTCAATCTGTGATCCAGGAAGATCCCACATACCGCAGAGCAACTGGACCTGTGAGCCACAGCTACTGAATCTGTGCTCTAGAGCCTGGGAGTTGCAACTGCTGAAGCCTGTGTGCCTGGAGCCTGTGTTTCAACAAGAGAACAACAAGGGAAGCCATCACAGTGATGAGCCTGTCCACTGCATCTAGATAGTAGCCCCTGCTTGCTGCAACTAGCGAAAAATCCCATGCAGCAATGAAGACACAGCACAGCCAGAAATAAACAAATAAATAAAATTGTAAATACTTTGTCCTGCACTCTCGATTTTGGAAAAAAAAATAAAAAAGAACAAATTCTAATTTGGACCCAGAACAAATGCAATCTGGAGTTTTGGTTTCCCAGTTTCTAGTTTATCTTGAGTTTTTGTTGTTGTTTGTTGGTTGGTTGGTTTTTTAAATCAGCATAATAGTGTATTTGCTCATGTAAAAGACCTCACCCACAGAAAATGGTTTCAGAAAAAGATAGTATAGTTGCCTTAATGTTCCATTCCCCCTCCCACCTACACTTTTAAATTAAAAATATACATTCAAGAACATACAAATTTTAAAGTATGACATTATCATTTTAATAAAACACCTTAAAATGGTCCTAGTATACAGTAAGTGAAAAATAATCAAATCATCCAATATTATAATAGGAAATTTCCCATGGGAGGAAGTGATACAAAAAAGAACAATTAGAATTAATTGAATTACTGCACAATGAAAGAAGATACAGGACTATCAGAACCATCCTGAGAGGAGACTTTGTCATCCAGAAACACAAGACTCAGATAAAGCATGCAAACTCATAATCTTTTAAGAGGAAAAGGAGACATTGTTTTGGTAGATTCAGATAAGTTGTGAAGAAGGTCACCAAGATAACCTATCTTTGAAAATTACTTTAATTTTCTTGGTACAGTGTCCTAGAGTAAGTACACAGCACAAGCAGATGATGTTCAAACACTCCAAGACTGTATTTCGTCAGGGTGTTGACACTGCACTCACACTTTATCACTGCATAAATCTTCATGGGAGAAAAATATTGTTGTGGACTGGAAAATTTTAAAAACCCACTTAAAGTCACTAACTCATAGAGATGGGGGGCGGGAGGTGGCTTTCCCTGGTGGCTCAGTGGTAAAGAATCTTCCTACCAATGCAGGAGATATGCATTAGATCCCTGGTTCAGGTTGATCCCCTGGAGAAGGAAATGGCAACCCACTGCAGTATTCTTGAGTGGAGAATCCCAAGGCAAGAGGAACCTGGGAGGCTACAGTCCATGGGGTCTCAAAGTGTCAGACATGACTAAGCCATGGAGCACAATTCATAGGGATAAGTATAATATTATACATTTATATATTACATACATGTGTGTATATATATATATAACTAAATGTTCTATAAATGTAAAAAGAAAAGCATATGTCCTTACATTTCACAAAGTAGTTTATTATTTCTAACAGACATTGGTCAAAAATTGAGGACCAATATCCAAGTGCTAAGAAATGTGCCGATTAGGTCTCCTATGGGCACAAGTTCTCAATGATTTTCTGGACACTTTCTTGTGTACTTCCTTATGTAACACAATCAAACAAGCAATCAAGAAAATTCGATTTATAAAGCTCTTGTAATGATAAGAAAAATATTAAGAAAATGATGACTGCTAAACCATTGGCATTCATAGATTTGTGCACTCCTTGCTGAAGTATTAATATTTTGACTGTGCAGAATAGGACAAATCAATTGAGTATATAAATAAGTGATAACCAACAACATTCCACTTTTGATATGTTAGATATGTTGCATGTCTTAGAAAGTTTTTATATTTTATTCTGAAGGGAAAAATTTACATTTTAGGAAATAAAAATTCATGGCTAGAATTAGAAATGATTTTTCTCATAAAAATGTGAATAAAATGTGGAGTCAAACAGCTGTGAGTATAAATACAGAAGAGGAGATTAAGGAAATTAGCAAAAAGGTAGAGTCAAAGAAAAAAGAAATGAGAGAATGGTAAAAAAAAAGAGATATTATTAATAGCAAATATCTACGTAGTGTTTGCTGTAAGGCAGTGTTAAGGCTTATATGTGTATATCCATATGTATATATATTCTAACAGCAAAACTTTTATCCTCATTTTGCAATGAAGAAATTGAAATATAGAGATATTTACCAACTACCATCACTGGTGTAGACCCGGGTGTGAACCCAGGAATCTGACTCTTGAGGATGTGATTTCATGTGATATATGATACCTTGTTCATCAAGAATGCTACTAAAGAGGATGCATACAAGAGAATTTAGCAGAATAAGGAAACAAAAAAATTAAAAAATCACAAATGTGACTTTGGAATTTGTTACTGAAACAAGAAAAATAGTTAATATCCTCTCCCATAAAGCAATTCTACAGTTGTATTAGTGTCAAAGAAAGGACAGGCAATTTTGTCCTTTGCCTTTGAAATCCAATTTATGATGTCCAATGCTGTAAATATTCAGCAATAGCTGTGATCTATAAATATTTAATACAAATGAAGTCATAAGTATAACTCAGACTAAATGCTAATTAAAAAATATAAAGAAGATTGGTAGTTACTTTCCACCCCAAACTTCCAGATGGTGTTTAATCAGCATACGTGACTATATTTAAGAATAGCATAATTTAAATAATAATCCAAAGGCAATTTGTCAGTTATAGCAAAGTAGCATTGGTAAAGATTCTGTGACTTTACCACAGTTTTTTACTATATAGTCTTCTACAGTTATTTACTTTACTACTAACTTCGTTGCTGCTGGTTTAATAATTCTTAAGTAGTTTGTCTTTAGACCTTGAGAAAAATAAAGTAATACATAAATTATTCAGAGTTTTAAGAAGCTAGATTTATTTAAGTACAAGCCATGTAAGAAGATTCCAATAATCTTTTTACCATTCTACTTATGTTAAATAACAATAATCCCCATGATAGTAAATTGTCTCACAAATAATCTCAAGTGGAAGATATGAGAATGCCTTCAATAAGTTAAGCACCCAAGAACGATTATTAACTGATATCAATAATAACATGCATATATTCAACATAACTGGGCAGAAATTAACCAAGTGTATTTGATTTGATGTATTAATTATTCCTGTTCAATTAAGTGTTAAGTACATGTGTATATATACATATGTATGTTTGAATGTATGTATCTATGTATACATCTGGGCTTTCCAGGTGGTACTAGTGGTAAAGAACCTGCCTGACAATGCAGGAGACATAAGAGATGCAGGTTCAATCCCTGGGTCAGGAAGATTCCCTAAAGGAGGTAATGGCAACCCACTCCAGTATTCTTGCTTGGAGAATCCCATGGACAGAGGAACCTGGTGGGCTAGAGTCTACAGAGTCACAAAGAGTCAGACATGACTGAAGCAACTTAACACACATGCATTTATAACTAGACTAGATCGAGTTAACAATATACCTGAAGAACTATGGACAGAAGTCCATAATATTGTGCAGGAGGTGGCAAACAAAAGCATCCCAAAGAAAAAGAAAAGAAAGAAGGCAAAGTGGCTATTTGAGGAAGCTTTACAAATAACAGAAGATGGAAGAGAAGCAGAAAGCAAGGGAAAAGTTCATCCAATTAAATGAAAAATTCCAAAAAAAATAGCTAGAAGAGATAAGATCTTCTTCAATGAGCTTCTGCTGCTGCTGCTGCTAAGTTGCTTCAGTCGTGTCCGACTCTGTGCGACCCCATAGACGGAAGCCCACCAGGCTCCGCCGGCCCTGGGATTCTCCAGGCAAGAACACTGGAGTGGGTTGCCATTTCCTTCTCCAATGCATGAAAGTGAAAGTGAAGTCGCTTAGTCATGTCCGACTCTTAGCGACCCCATGGATTGCAGCCTACCAGGCTCCTCCATCCATGGGATTTTCCAGGCAAGAGTACTGGAGTGGGGTGCCATTGCCTTTTCCGTGTTCAATGAGCTGCTGCTGCTTCTGCTAAGTCACTTCAGTCGTGTCCGACTCTGTGTGACCCCATAGACGGCAGCCCACCAGGCTCCCCCGTCCCTGGGATTCTCCAGGCAAGAACACTGGAGTGGGTTGCCATTTCCTTCTCCAATGTGTGAAAGTGAAAAGTGAAAGTGAAGTCGCTCAGTCGTGTCTGACTTGTAGCGACCCCACGGACTGCAGCCCACCAGGCTCCTCCGTCCATGGGATTTTCTAGGCAAGAGTACTGGAGTGGCTTGCCATTGCCTTCTCATTCAATGAGCAGTGCTTAGTAATAGTAGGAAACAACAAAAGAGGAAAGACCAGAGATTTCTTTGGAAAAGTTGGAAACATCAAGGGAGCATTCCACCCAAAGATGGGCACAATAAATGATAAAAATGGTTAGAGACCTAATAGACCCTGAAGAGATCAAGAAGAGATGGAAAGAATACACATAAGAACTGTGTAAAAAAGATCTTAATGAACAGGATTACTGTGATGATGTGGTTAGTCACCCAGAGCCTGACACTCTGGAGTGTGAAGTCAAGTGGACCTTAAGAAGCACCGCTGTTAATTAAGTTAGTGAATGTGATGAAATTCCTGAAGAACTATTGAAATCCCTAAAGGATGATGCCAACAAGGTTTTGCATTCATTATGTCAGCAAATCTGGAAAACCCAGGAGTGTCCACAGGACTGGAAAATGTCAATCCTCATTCCAATCCCCAAGAAGGGTAGTAACAAAGAATGTGCTAACCATCAGACAATCACACTCATCTCCCAGGCTAGTGAAGTCATGCTTAAAATCTTGCATGCTAGGCTTCAGCATTATGCGAACCAAGAACTTCCAGATGTCCAAGTTGTGTTTAGAGAAGAGGAACTAGAGATCAAGTTGCCAACATTATCTGTATTATAGAGAAAACAATGGAATATCAGAAAAACACCTATCTCTGTTTCATTGACTACGCTAAAGCCTTTAATTGTGTGGATCATGACAAACTGTGGAAAGCTTTTAGAGAGATGGGAATACCAGACCATCTTACTTGTCTCCTGAGAAACCCGTATGCAGGTCAAGAAGCAAAAATTAAATCTTGTATGGAACAACTGATTGGTTCAAGATCAAGAAAGGGGTACGACAGGGCTGTCTGCTGTCACCCTGTTTGCTTAACCTATACATTGAGAACATCATGAGATATGCTCCACTGGATGAGTTACAAGCTGGAATCAAGATAGGCGGGAGAAATAATCTCAGATATACAGAAGATATCACTCTAATGGCAGAAAGCAAAAAGGAACTGAAGAGCCTCTGATGATTGTGAAGGAGGAGAGTGAAAGAGCCAGTTTAAGACTAAATATTAAAAAAAAAAACAAAAAAAAAAACTAAGATCATGGCATCTGGCTCCATTACTGCATAGCAAGGGAGATAAGTGGAAGTAGTGACAGATTTCCTCTTTTTGGGCTCCAAAATCACTGCAGAAGGTGACTGCAGCCATGAAATCAGGAGAAAATTTCTTCTTGGTACGAAAGAGATGACAAACCTAGACACTGTGTTGAAAAGCAGAGACATTACTCTGCTGACAAAGGTCCATATCGTCAAGGCAATGGTCTTCTCAGTGGTCATGTACAGTTGTGAGAGCTGGACCATAAGAAGTCAGAACACCAAAGAACTGATGCCTTTGAACTGTGGTACTGGAGAAGACCCTTGGACAGCAAAGAGATCAAACCAGTCAATCTTAAGGGAGATCAACCTTGAATCTCCACTGGAAAGACTAATGCTAAAACTGAAGCTCCGGTATTTCGGTCATCTGATGTGAACAGCGGAGAAGGCAATGGCGAGCCACTCCAGTACTCTTGCCTAGAAAATCCCATGGATGGAGGAGCCTGGTAGGCTGCAGTCCGTGGGGTCACTAAGGGTCGGACACGACTGAGCGACTTCACTTTCACTTTTCACTTTCACACATTGGAGAAGGAAATGGCAACCCACTCCAGTGTTCTTGCCTGGAGAATCCCGGTGACGGGGGACCCTGGTGGGCTTCTGTCTATGGGGTCACACAGAGTCGGACACGACTGAAGTGATGCAGCAGCAGCAGCAGATGTGAACAGACAACTCATTGGAAAAGTCCCTGATGCTGGGAAAGATTGAGGGCAGAAGCAGAAGAAGGCATCAGAGGATGAGATGGCTGGATGGTATCACCTATCGGGGACCAGCCTTGATATGGCCCAGGGTATCCTCAGGATGAACGGCGTTGGCGTCAGCGCGCGCGCACGAGAGAGAGAGAGAGAGAGACATGGGCTGATGATTCCTTGGTTTACGCAGGAAACCAATAAAACCCCAGCATGGGGTTTGCTCTGTTTACGTAGGCCACAGGCGCCCTCTCGAATCACTGGAGGCACCCCACCAGGGCACCCCCTCGAGTGGGTCTTGGAAGCCCAGGCAGATAAGTAAACGCAGAGGGCCCAGCGCTCCAAGGATCTCAACCAGAAAAAGGAGAATAGAGAAAAGGACTGAAAAAGAGAAAGAACGACACGGGGAGACCAAGCTTCAATGAGCAAGGCCCAAAATTTTATTTTCCAGTGCTTCTTTTATACCCTAAGTTGTGCACATAAAAAATAGAGAAAGGGAGGTATAGAGTCACTCCAGAATCAGGCTGGGTCAGCAATCTTGACCCTTATCAGGATCAGGGCTTATTTTGGCATGTCTCATGATATACAAAAGTTTTAGGTAGTTTACATCATCTTCTGGCCAGGAGGCCTGCTAACAGTTTATGGGCCTCTCTCCTAACAAAGGTTTAGTTATCTAGAAAAAGGCTTATATTCTTTCAAGGTGATTTTCCTAAAGTCAGGCGCTATTCTCCAAAGACACATGACAAGGTTACATTCCTATAAGGCAAGGGTGTAGTGAGCTACAAGAAAGGAATTTATTAACTTAAGATCTGATGTGGTTAAATCAAAGGCTACTACTTATTTTCTCTATACGTGATTAATATATTTCCAAGGATACAATAGACAGAGGAAACTTTGCAGCAAGCATTGATTCAACAATGAAATCTTTTTTAGTACTATTCTAATGATTTTAACTTCTTCAACAGATTCCTGTATTTAGAATATTAAGCTTTCTGTCCTTGCATGGCTGGGAGGCTGTAAACAGCCACAATTGTAGTTGTAAGAGCCCAGACAAAATTGTCATGCAAGTTAGAAAGCTATCAGAGGGGCTTTGATTGGAACACTCCTATTAAGCCAAGGAGAACTTTTTTAACTACAGCTCTGAATTAATGTTTTCAGAGAAAGGTGGTTGGGAGGAAGCCCCGGTAAGTATTAGAGGACTTGGTAAGAGACATAAGATAGTAAGGCAGTCAGACTCCGGTTTTCTTTGGGGTAGATGCTCGGGTAAGTCCAGGGGGTTCCTTGAGTCCTGATTAGCCTTTGCCTGTCAGGTCTTTTCCCCAATTGACCTTTGCCACGGATAGGATTTCCCTCGCTGGCTCCCGGCAATCACCAATGCAATGAACTGAACTTAGGCAAACTCCAGGAGATAGTGAGGGACAGGGAGACCTGGCGTGCTGCAGTCCATGGGGTTACAGAGTCAAACAGGACTGGGCGACTCAACAACAACAACAATGCATGTATTTTATAGATTCTTTAAGTTCAAATACCAATCTCATCTCTAGTTGAAGTTCCTGAACCATAAATATACAAAATCAATTCACTAAAATTAATGACAAATTATTTAAAAATTCTGACTAGAGTCTATCCTTTTGACTGAGGTGACTCTGCAGTAAAGAATCTGATCACCAATACGGGAGATTCAGAAGATATGGGTTCTATCCCTGGGTCAGAAAGAGTCCCTGGAGGAGGAAATGGTCCACTGGAGTGGTCCAGTATTCTTGCCTAGGAAACCCCTTGGACAGAGGACCCAGGCAGTTTACATTCCATAGGGTTGCAAAGAATCAGTCACAATTGAGTGACTGAGCACATAAGCATTTTGAATTTAAATATGTAAGGAGATATATATATATATATATAAAATGTAATTGTGCCCTAAAAAATAGACAGCATTCAATTTTAAAAATTTTATTGAGTGGAAATAAAAGATTGGTGTTAGTTTGCTGACTATTCTATCTTAGTCTACCTTAATCATAATGAAAATCATGAAAATTCCCATTAAAAGTGTGGTTTTATAAATTTCTAAGGACTTTGTGTTGTGGGTAAAAAAAACGGTGCCTGAGAACATTAGAGTTAAACAGAATTCTAAGAATCACCTAATATGATTTTATTACACAAATAAAGAAAATAAAGCCTGGTGAAATCAAGGGTTTAAAATCAGTTTTTGTTAGAACTGGAACTAAATACCATGCCTACTGAATCATAATCCATGGCCCTTCAAAGCATTCAAGATTTCTTAACATATGGTCTCTGGAACACTAAGGTGCTAATAGATGTTAATAGCTATTCTGAAAATAACAGGAAAAAAATTTCCAGCAGGGAGGATATTTGGAGAGATCTTAACTTTTACTAAGGTATGGACAGATTTTAAATAAAAAAGGAACTGCTGTAACCCAGAGCTATGAACTATTAGTTATACAAGCTAAAGGGATAAGAAGAGGGGAGCCTGGTCAAACAGGGAAGAAGAGAGCCATGTCTGGAAGACAATTCAGAGAGATTTGATGTTAAATGGAGGACCAAAAAACAGAGGTGGCCAGAGCAGAGTTGAAACTGGGGAAATGAACACCTCTTCCTTTCCTTTTATTAACACAAGCAAATCCACATGGAAGGGCAACAAAATCTGTTCCTATAATCCCTACTGGTCAGCCTCCTGAGGCAGAAAGCAAAGTAGTGAAGGGCTGATGAAAATTCTTGGTAGGGTCATCTGAAAATATATAGCAATGTAGCCAGAGCAATTTTGAAAGCACATTAACAAGTAAAGAATTAGCTTTGTTCACTGGACATAAGAGAATCTTTACTGAGAATCTGTAAGATGGGAACAGAGCAATTAATGTGTTCAGAATTTGCATCTGAATATTTTTCAAGAGACAAATATTTAAATCTTGCATATAAGTAATAGTATAGAATAATGGCTTGGGAAACCCTGCAATACATTCCACTTTTCTATAAAAACTTCAGATCTTAGTAAAATTCTCTAAAATTCACATGCACCATTTTCTAGACAGTGTCCAATATTCTGGAAGCATTGCAAAACCAATCTATTTTCAAAATTCTTTCACAGGAAGAACCAGGTAATGTGACTTTGCTGCTGGTTCCAAAAAGAACAAAGTTACTCCAGGGCTTCCGAGGTGGATCAGTGGTAAAGAATATGCCTGCCAATTCAGGAGACACAAAAGACATGGGTTAGATCGCTGGGTCAGGAAGATCCCCTGGAGAAGGATATGGCAACCCACTCCAGTATTCTTGCCTGAGAAATCCCATTGACAGAGGCATTAACAGACCGGTGGATTACAGTGCATGGGGTCACAAAGAATTGGATATGACTGAGCATGCAGCAGAAAATTACTCTAACACTAAATTTTGGCAAGGTTCTTAGACTATGCATAAGTGATGTATTAGTATCACTGAAGGATGGATTGTGGCACATTTAAAGATGTTTTCACTAAATCCTAAAACAACTACTAAAATAACAAAGAGAACTAATAAGACAGTAAAGAAAATAAAATGTAAAGTTAAAAAAAAAAATCACCAATAGGGCAGAAAATGTAGAAAAGGGGAACAAAGATCAAATCCATAAGTAGAAAATAGCAAGAGAATACAATCTAACTATATCAGCAATCATTTTAAACTACTGTGGTTTAAATGCTCCAATTAAAAGGAAGAGATTTTTCAGACTGACTAAAATAGAAAGTTAAAGGCATATAAGAAACACACTTTATAAAGACTCAAATAGGTTAACAGTAAAGTGATAGAATAAAAGACAGACAATGTTAATAACTAGCCAAACTTCAAAATACCTAGAGTAAAAACTGTTAGAACTGCTAGGAGAAATATACAAGTTCACCATGACAGTCAAATATTTGAATACCTTCCCTTCAATAACTGATACAAAAACTGATTCAAAAACTGGTACAGAGACTCAGTAAAATTACAGAAAATACTTTCAGTTAATTTGACCTAATGGATACTCCTCTCAGCAATAAAAGAATGTGCATTATTTTTAAGGGCACCTGAAATAGTAATTGAGATAGGCTATATTCTGGGTCATAAAATAGGTTCAATAAGTTTAAAATGATTCATATCATACATAGAATATTCTCTACCCAAATTGGTATTAAATAAGAAATTTATTCCTAAAATACAACTGGAAGTTGTGAACATTTGGAGACTAAATTTAAAAATTCTGAATCATTCATGAGTCACAAAAAAGATCAAAGGAAATATTTTGAACTGAATGACAATGAGAAAACAACCTATCAGAACTTGTAATTTTCTACTAAAACAGTATGAGTATATGGGCGTGGGAGGGGCAGAATTTATAGCTTTCAAGGCCTATATGAGAAAAGAATAATGTTCTCAAACAACTTCAACTAAAGACATTAGAAAAAGATAAATAAACTCAAAGCAAGCAAAATGAATAAAATAATAAAAATAAAAGTGAAGTCCATGACAAAGAAAAGGGAAAGCATACAAAAAGCTTAATGCAACTAAAAAAAGTTTTTCAATTAAATCAATAAAAACTGATAAACCTCTAGCCACATTGATCGTGAAATACGGAAAGAAGAAAAAAACTACCAATACCAGGACTGAGGTAGTTGGTATCAGTATGGGCTCTATAGATACTTACAAGATAATAAAGAAACTGGTGATAGCTTCAAATTTGACAGTTTTTATGAAAATAAAATAGTTCTATTAAAATGGAACTATGATTGTTCACTCAAGAAGAAATTAGCTCATCATGAATGGTTCCATATCTACTAAAGAGACTGAATTTGTAGTTAGTTCAGTTCAGTCGCTCAGTTGTGTCCGACTCTCCGCGACCCCATGAATCACAGCACGCCAGGCCTCCCTGTCCATCACCAACTCCCGGAGTTCACTCAAACTCATGTCCACAGAGTCGGTGATGCCATCCAGCCATCTCATTCTCCGTCATCCCCTTCTCCTCCCGCCCCCAACCTTTCCCAGCATCAGAGTCTTTTCCAGTGAGTCAACACGTCGCATGAGGTGGCCAAAGTATTGCAGTTTCAGCTTTAGCATCAGTCCCTCCAATGAACATCCAGGATTGATCTCCCTTAGAATGGACTGGTTGGATCTCCATGCAGTCCAAGGGACTCTCAAAAGTCTTCTCCAACACCACAGTTCAAAAGCATCGATTCTTCGGCGATCAGCCTTCCTCACAGTCCAACTCTCACATCCATACATGACCACGGGAAAAACCATTGCCTTGACTAGATGGACCTTGGTTGGCAAAGTAATGTCTCTGCTTTTTAATATACTATCAAGGTTGGTCATAACTTTCCTTCCAAGGAGCAAGCGTCTTTTAATTTCATGGCTGCAATCAGCATCTGCAGTGATTTTGGAGCCCAAAACAATAAAGTCTGACACTGTTTCCACTGTTTTTCCATCTATTTCCCATGAAGTGATGGGACCAGATGCCATGATCTTTGTTTTCTGAATGTTGAGCTTCAAGCCAACCTTTTCACTCTCCTCTTTCACTTTCATCAAGAGGCTTTTTAGTTCCTCTTCACTTTCTGCCATAAGGGTAGTGTCATCTGCATATCTGAGGTTATTGATATTTCTCCCAGCAATCTTGATTCCAGCTTGTGCTTCTTCCAGCCCAGCGTTCCTCATGATGTACTCTGCATATAAGTTAAATAAGCAAGGTGACAATATACAACCTTGACGTACACCTTTTCCTATTTGAAACCAGTCTGTTGTTCCATGTCCAGTTCTAACTGTTGCTTCCTGACCTGCATACAGGTTTCTCAAGAGGCAGGTCAGGTGGTCTGGTATTCCCATCTCTTTCAGAATGTTCCATAGTTTATTGTGATCCACAGAGTCAAAGGCTTTGGCATAGTCAATGAAGCAGAAATAGATGTTTTTCTGAAACTCTCTTGCTTTCTCCATGATCCAGCGGATGTTGGCGATTTGATCTCTGGTGCCTCTGCCTTTTCTAAAACCTGCTTGAACATCTGGGAGTTCACAGTTCACATACTGCTGAAGCCTGGCTTGGAGAATTTTGAGCATGACTTTACTAGCGTGTGAGATGAGTGCAATTGTGCGGTAGTTTGAACATTCTTTGGCATTGCCTTTCTTTGGGATTGGAATGAAGACTGACCTCTTCCAGTCCTGTGGCCACTGCTGAGTTTTCCAAAGCCTACTAAAGGAGAACTTTTCATGCCTGCTAACTTTATGGGTGAGTACTACCAAAAAATTTTGAAAAAAAAAAAATATCAATTCTATGCAATCTTTTTTCAGAAAATTGAGAAGCAAGAAATATTCTCAACTTATTCCTTAAAGCAGCAATCTTGATTCTAAAATGAGAGAAAGGAGTTACAAAACAATGAAAATTACCAACTGATAACCTTCACTAGGCTTCCCAGGTGACACAGTGGTAAAGAATTCGCCTGCCAATGCAGAGCTCAAAAGAGATGACGATTCAATTCCTGGGTTGGAAATATTCCCTGGAGGAAGAAATGACAATCCACTCCAGTATTCTTGCCTGGAAAATTCCATGGACAAAAGAGCCTGGTGGGTGACAGTCCATGCAGTCTCAAAGAGTTGGACACCACTGAGCACATACACACAACCTTCATTAAAATAGATGCCAAAATTCGAAACAAAATTTTAGCAAACTTAATTCAATAATGTGTAAACAGGATAACACATGTCAAGAGGAGTTTTTAATAAGAGTGTGAACCTGATTTAAAATTTAAAATCAATCAGTGCAATTAACCATTTTAAAAGCAACAAAAATTGATCACCTCAGTATAGTAAGGAACATTTTTTTTTATAAAATCCAATATTCATTTCTGATAAAAGCTTCATCAAAAAAAAGAAAAAGAAAAAACTCAATCTGATGAAGGATATCTATGAAAATCCTACAGCTAACATCTCATTCTATGGTAAGAAACTACATGTTTTATCTCAAAGATTCGGAACAAGCAAGGATGACGACTCTTATCACATCTGATCAACATTGTACTGGAGGTTCTAGCCAGTGTGAAGAAAAAGAAGCAAAAGGAATTCAGGAAGTAGGGAAAAAAGAAAAACTGTATTTATCTGCAGATGATGTGATCTTGTATATAGAAAATCTGATCCACAAAATTCTCCTAGAAGTACCATACAAGTTTATCAATATTGCAAAATATTAAGATCAATGTAGCAAAATAAACTGTACTTCTATATACCACTAATAAATGATCAGAAACTGAAATTTAAAAACATCCTCTTCATTATCATTAAAAATATGAAATATAAAAATATACATAAGGTCTGTAAATCAGAAATTATGAAATAATGATAGAGGATATAATGACCTAGTACCAAAAGAGATACACTGTGTTAATAGGTTGTTCAGATATAAATTTTCCCTAAATTGATGTGTACATTCATATGTTGATGACCATATGAATCAACACGGAAAAAACATGGAATGATCCTGTCTTCACACTGATAGAGAATAAATTCAAAATTGGTCAGAGTGAAACCATATCAACAAAGAAACACATGTTTGCGCTTCTCTGGCCTAAAATACATAAACAAAAAAGGAAAAAAAAGAATTGTTTTATTTTTTTTAAAGTAAAGCAATTGCATATTCCTTTGAGATATATGTTAAGATCAAAACAAATCATAAAATGTTCCATAATCATATTCTTAATAATAACATTGGGTGTGCAATTGATATATTTATGTATTAGAATAAGTTAACGATTTTTGTATCATTAGGAATGAAGATTTCAACTTAGAAAACATATAAATGTAAAATGATTCTCCTTTAAATGAAGGAAGCCAACCTGAAAAGACTATATTGCTTAAATCGAACTATACAACATTCTAGAAAAGACAAAACAGTGCATTAAAAAGCACTAGCATCACTTTGGCCACAAAAGTCTGTATAGTCAAAGTTATGGTTTTTCCTGTAGTCATGCATGGATGCGAGAGCTGGACCATAAAGAAGGTTGAGCACCAAAGAACTGATGCCTTTGAACTGTGGTGCTGGAAAAGACTCTTGAGAGTCCCTTGTACAGCAAGGAGATCAAACCAGTCAATCCTAAAGGAAATAAACTACAAATATTCATTGGAATTGCCAGAGAAGGCAATGGTAAGCCACTCCAGTACTCTTGCCTAGAAAATTCCATGGATGGAGGAGCCTGGTAGGTTGCAGTCCGTGGGGTCTCTAAGGGTCAGACACAACTGAGTGACTTCACTTTCACTTTTTACTTTCATGCATTGGAGAAGGAAATGGCAACCCACTCCAGTGTTCTTGCCTGGAGAATCCCAGGGATGGGGGAGCCTGGTGGGCTGCCGTCTATGGGGTCACACAGAGTCGGACACGACTGAAGTGACTTAGCAGCAGCATTCATTGGAAAGACTCATACTGAAGCTGAAGTTCCAATACTTTGGCCACTTGATTGGAAAAGGCCCTGATGCTGGGAAAGACTGAAGTCAAAAGGAGAAGAGGGTGGCAGAGGATGAGATGGCTGGAAGGCATCACAGACTCAATGGACATGAACTTGGTCAAACTCCAGAAGATACTGAAGGACAGAGAAGCCTGGTATGCCTGCAGTCTATGGGGTCGCAAAAAGTCATACATGACTTAGTGAGTGAACAACAATTACAATGGAGATAGTAAAAGGATCAGAAGTTGACAGGATCAAGTGGGAAGGAGGTATGAATAGTCAGAGAACAGGGGACATTTAAGACAGTGAAAGTATTCAATATGATAATGCTGGATACATGCTATTATAACCCCAGAGCCTGCACAACACCAAGACTTATCCTAGTCTAAACTATGGGTGTTGGTTGATGATGATACGTCAATAAGTTCAACTTTTAAAATAAATGTACTACTCTTGTGAGAGTGATTGAAAATAAGAGAAGATATGTATATGTGGTGGCAGAACGTACAGGCAGGCATATCCCACTTAACTGTGCTTCACTTTATTGTACTTTGTAAATGTTAAATTTTTTACAAATTGAAGATTTATGGCAACCTTACACAGAGCAAGTCCATCAGGGCCATTTGTCCAACAGCATTTACTCATACCTGGTCAGTGTGACCAAGTATGTCACAATTTGATAATTATTTCAATATTTCAAATACTCTGTCAGCAAAAAGATTATGATTTGCTAAAGGTTCAGATGTTGGTTAGCATTTTTAGCAATAAAATATTTTAAAATAAAGATACATATATTATTTCTTAGGTATGATGACATTGGACACCAAATAGACTATACTATATTGTAAACATAACTTTTATATGCACTGTGAAACCAAAAAAATATTCATGTGATTCACTTTATTGCAATGTTTGCTTTACTGCAGTGCTCTGAAACAGAATCTTTAATATCTTTTACATATAACTACATATAGGCTTCTCTGGTGGCTCAGACTGTAAAGAATCTGCCTGCAATGCAGGAGACTCGGGTTCAATCCCTGGGTCAGGAAGATTCCTGGAGAAAGGGATAGCTACCCACTCCAGTATTCTTGCCTGGAGAATTCCATGGACAAAGGATTTAGATGGGCTGCAGACCATGGGGTTGCAAAGAGTCAGACATGACTGAGTGACTAACACTAAGCTTATATATTGGACTCTGTATTCTCCACTCAATTTTGCTGTGAATCTAAAAGTGCTCTAAAAAAATATATTAAAACTCTTCATATTGCTTATACTTTAACTCTGTATTGAAACCTCAGTATGAGTCTTAACCTGAATAATCAAGAAAGCAAGAAAAGGAACTAATTTACTGTTACTTTCATCACTAGTGGTCAAGAATTCTGTTCAAGTACAGAGTTGCTCCTTGGGAGCTGTTTGAACTAAATGCACCAACAAGGGAAAAATCAATAAAGTTGTTTAAATGGTTTCTTAGGGACCTTTATGATGATGGAATACTACTTTTTTTTCAAGACCAATAGCTGTACATATTCTGCACACTTTGTGGTTTGAGAGCAATAACTACACGTATTCAAATACATACAAACTTGGAATTTACAAAAACTGTGAAACAAAGCTAGGTATACTCTCCTCTCATTTTCATGTCTGCTTGGAAAATAGCTTTAATTTCTATTTTACTTCTATATTATAAATTAAAACTCTGAATGCTGTTTCCTATCTTTTTTTATACTTTTCTTATAGTGCAGGTGAATCTGTAAACACCAATATTCTTAGAAAAGTGAGAAGCTATTCCATATGATATGTGATGTTGTAGTAGATTAGAACATACTGAATTGTAAGTAATCACTTTAGTTATTAGTCTACAAACTAATGGAAAGTCTGGATGATATGGGGCTTCCTCAACGGCTCAGCAGGTAAAGAATTCACCTGCAATGCAGAAGAGAGAGAGGAGACTTGGGTTCAACTCCTGGGTCTGGAAGATCCTCTGGAGGAGGGCATGGTAACCCCCTCCAGTATTCTTGCCTAGAAACTCCCATGGACAGAGAAGCTTAAAGGACTACAGTTTATGGGGTTGCAAAGAGTCAGACAGGACTGAACGACTAAGTGTGCATGCACTGATGATATGAGAGTGGATTTTCTCTTTACAAGGAAGACTAGAGCTCCAAGTCATGTGTTCTTTTTAAATTTTTTATATTATTGTTTTTACAGCAATGGAGAAAAGACAGTCTCTTCAATAAATGATGCTGGGAAAACTGGACAGCTACATGTAAAAAAATGAAACTAGAACACTCTTTGATACCATACACAAAAATAAACTTAAATGCCTAAATATAAAAACGGATACTATAAAACTTTTACAAGAGAACATAGCAGAACATAAATCACAGCAACATGTTTTTTTGATCTGTCTCCCAGAGTAATGCAAATAAAAACAGAAATAAACAAATGGGACCCAGTGAAATTTAAGAGATTTGGCCCAGCAAAGGAAACAACAAAGTGAAAGGACAACCCACAGAATGGTAGAAAATATTCGCAAACTATATTACCAGCAAGTGACTGTTCATGTAGCTCAACATTCAAAGAACAAACAACCTAACCAAAATGGGCGAAAGATTTAAATAGGCATTCTCCAAAGAAGACACAGATGATCAAGAGGTACATAAAAAGATGCTCAACACTGCTAATTTTAGAGAAATGCATATCAAAATTACAGTGAGACATCACCTCACACCAGTTAGAATGACCATCATCAAAAAATCTACAAGCAATAAATGCTGGAAAGGGTGTGGAAAGTTGAAAGAAGGAAGCCCACCTACACTGTTGATGGTAATGTAAATTAGTGCAGCCACTAAGGAGAACATTATGGAGTATCCTTATAAAACTAAAAATAGAGCTACTATATGACCCAGAAATCCCACCACTGGGCATATGTCCTTGGTAATCCATAACTCAAAACGATGTATGTACTACAATGTTCGTTGCAGCATTGTTTACAATACCCAAGACTTGGAAACAACCTAAAATTCTATTGACAAATTAATGGGTAAAGAAGATTTGATACATATACAATGGAATGTAACTCAGCAATTAAAAGGAACGAAATAAAGCTATTTGCAGTAACATGACTGGGATTTTGTATCATATTAAGTACCGCAAGGAGATCCAACCAATCCATTCTAAGGGAGATCGATCCTGGGTGTTCATTGGAAGGACTGATACTAAAGCTGAAACTCCAATACTTTGGCCACCTCATGCGACGAGTTGACTCACTGGAAAAGACTCTGATGCTGGGAAAGGTTGGGGGCGGGAGGAGAAGGGGACGACCGAGAATGAGATGGCTGGATGGCATCACCGACTCTGTGGACATGAGTTTGAGTGAACTCAGGGAGTTGGTGATAGACAGGAAGGCCTGGCGTGCTGTGATTCATGGGGTCGCGGAGAGTTGGACACGACTGAGTGACTGAACTGAACTGAACTGAAGTGAAATGAAGTAAAGTATAAGTCAGACAGAGAAAGACAAATATCATATGATATCAATTATATGCAGAATCTAAAAAAATAAATGATACAAATGAACTCATTTACAAAACAGAAACAGACTCACAAGCTTAGAGAATGGATTTATGGTTACCAGGGGACAAGGGTGGGGTCAAGTGATAGACTGAAAGTTTGGAATTGATATGTACACAGCATTGCATTTAAAATAGATAACCAACAAATTATATGTTCATTAAATACTCTTTATAACAAATCTGGTGATAATTTGAATTATTAATAATTTATTTTAGCTGTTCTACAAAAGCAATAAACTTCAACACATCTACAGAAACCTAGGGCTTTCCTGGTGGCTCAGTGTTAAAGTTCTACCTGAAATGCAGGAGATGTGGATTCAATCCCTGGGTCAGGAAGATTCCCTGAAGGAGGAAATGACAACTCACACGAGTATTCTCACCTGGGAAAACCCACAGACAAAGGGTCCTGACAGACTACAGTCCATGGAGTCACAAAGATTTGGACATAACTTAGCAACTAAACAACAACACGGAATTTCTACTCTTGGGACATTGTTTTACTCACTGAAATGAATGAACGAGAATTGCTGTCTGATTGATAAATCCATTTTAAGTTATTTTAAATATATGAAAACAAATGAAATAAATCAACTAATATAATTATTGTATATTATGTGTTTAACATTGTGTGCTCCTGTCTGTTCTTTGCATTGATCATTTAGGGAAGCTTTCTTATCTCTCCTTGCTATTCTTTGTAACTCTGCATTCAGACGGATATATCTTTCCTTTTCTCCTTTGTCTTTTGCTTCTCTTCTTTTCTCGGGTATTTCTAAGGCCTCTTCAGACAACCATTTTGCCTTTTTGCATCTCTTTTTCTTGGGGATGATTTTGATAACCATCAATGTTATGAAAAGTGAAAGTGGCTCAGTTATGTCCAACTTTGTGACTCCATGGACTGTACTGACCATGGAATTCTCCAGGCCAGAATATTGGCGTGGGTAGCCTTTCCCTTCTCCAGGGGATTTTCCAAACCCAGGGATTAAACCCAGGTCTCCCACATTGCAGGCATAATCTTAACCAGCTTAGCCATAAGGGAAGCCCAAGAACACTGGAGCTGGTAGCCTATCCCTTCTCCAGGGGATGTTCCTGACTCAGGAATTGAACCAGGGTCTCCTGTATTACTAACGAATTCTTTACCAACTGAACTATCAGGGAAGCCCCTGATATCACAAACTCCATCCATGGTTTTTCAGGCATTCTGCTTATCAGATCTAATATCTTGAATCTATTTGTCACTTTGACTGTATAATCATAAGGGATTTGATTTAGTCATACCTGAATGGTCTAGTGCTTTCCCCTTCTTTCTTCAATTTAAGTCTGAATTTGGCAATAAGGAGTTCATGATCTGAGCCACAGTAGGCTCCCGGTCTTGTTTTGCTGACTGTATAGAGCTTCTCCATCTTTGCTGTAAAGATTATAACCAATTTGATTTCGGTATTGAGCATCTGGTGATGTCCATGTGTAGAGTCTTCTCTTGTGTTGTTGGAAGAGGGTGTTTGCTGTGACCAGTGCATTCTCTTGGCAAAACTCTGTTAGCTTTTGCCTTGATTCATTTTTTCCTCCAAGGGCAAACATGCCTGCTAATCCAGGTATAGCTTGACTTCCTACTTGTGAATTCCAGTTCCCTATGATGAAAAGGACATCTTTTTTGATGTTAGTTCTAGAAGGTCTTGTATATTTTTATAGAATGTTCAGCTTCAACTTCTTCGGCATTAGCAGTTAGGGCACAGACTTGGATTACTGTGATATTGAACGGTTTGCCTTGGAAATGAACAGATATCATTTTGTTGTTTTTGAGATTTCACACATCTACTGCCTTTCAGACATTTTGTTGACTAAGAGGCCTACTCCATTTTTTTCTAAGGGATTCCTACCCACAATACTGGATGTGCACAATAAAGACTGGCACAATAAAGGACAGAAATGGTGTGAACCCAACAGAAGCAGAAGATATTAAGAAGAGGGGGCAAAAATACACAGAAGAACTGTACAAAAAAGATCTTCACAACCAAGATAATCACGATGGTGAGATCACTCACCTAGAGCCAGACATGCTGGAGTGTGAGGTCAAGTGGGCCTTAGGAAGCATCACTACAAACAAAGCTAGTGGAGGTGATAGAATTTCAGATGAGCTATTTCAAGTCCTAAAAGATGATACTGTGAAAGTGCTGCACTCAATATGCCAGCAAATTTGGAAAACTCAGCAGTGGCCACAGTACTGGAAAAGGTCAGTTTTCATTCCAATCCCAAAGAAAGGCAATGCCAAAAAATGTTCAAACTATCACACAATTACATTCATCTCACATACTAGAAAAGTAATGCTCAAAATTCTCCAAGCTAGGATATAACAGTATGTGAACTGTGAACTTCTAGATGTTCAAGCTGGATTTAGAAAAGGCAGAGGAACCAGATATCAAATTGCCAACATCTGCTGGATCATAGAGAAAGCAAGAGAATTCCAGAAGAAGATATACTTCTGCTTCATTGACTATGCTAAAGCTTTTAACAGTGTGGCTCACAATAAACTGCAAAATTCTTAGAGGTAGGAGTACCAGGCCATCTTACCTGACTCCTGAGAAATCTGTATGCAGATCAAGAAGCAACTGTTAGAACTGGACACGTAACAAGAGACTGGTTCCAAATTGGGAAAGGAGTATCTCAAGGCTATATATTGTCACCTTGCTTATTTTATCTATATGCACAGTGCATAATGGATACACAGTGGAATGCCAGGCTGGGAGAAGAGCAAGTAGGAATCAAGATTGCCAGGAGAAATATCAATGACCTCAGATATGCAAATGACACCACCCTTATGACAGAAAGTGAAGAGGAACAAAAGAGCCTCTTAATGAAGATAAAAGAATAGAGGTTAAAAAGTGGCTTAAAATTCAACATTCAAAAAATTAAGATCATGACATTTGGTCCCATCACTTCATGGGAAATAGATGGGGAAACAATAGAAACAGTGATAGACTTTATTTTGGGGGGCTCCAAAATCACTGCAGATGGTGATTGCAGCCACGAAATTAAAAGATGCTTGCTCCATGGAAGAAAAGCTATGACAAAACTAGACAGTATATTAAAAAACAGAGACATTGCTTTGCCAACAAAGGGCCATCTTGTCAAAGCTATAGTTTTTCCAGTAGTCATGTATGGATGTTAGAGTTGGACCATAAGGAAAGTTGAGCGCCAAAGAATTGAAGCTTCTGAACTGTGATTTTGGAGAATACTTTTGAGGGTCCCTTTGCACGGCAAGGAGATCAAACCAGTCAATCATAAAGGAAATCACTCCTGAGTATTCATTGGAAGGACTGATGCTGAAGCTGAAACTCCAATAATTTGGCCACCTGATGCGAAGAACTGACTCACTGGAAAAGACCCTGGTGCTGGGGAAGACTGAAGGCAGGAGGAGAAGAGGGCAACAGAGGATGAGATGGCTGGATGGCATCACCAACTCAATGGACATGAGTTTGAGTAAGCTCTGGGAATTGGTGATGGACAGGGAAACATGGTGTGCTGCAGTCCATGGGTTATCAAATAGTCAGACACAATTGAATGACTGAACTGAACTGAACCCAGTTCTAGAATTTACCAGTATGACATCATTTGAAATCAACAGCCACAGCAGCATCTATTAGCTAAAGCAGAGATAAGAGTGAAGTATATTATTCTTGGTAATCTATTCATTATTTCATATAATAAGTATATATGAGAGAGCTACCATATTCACTACCATGGGCAGTTTTGAGGTTGATCCAAAGAAGTCAAATAATTTCGCTTATATCTGGAAAAAAATGAGGAAAATAAAGTTTGCAGAGCATTCATTCAATGCTATCTTTTGGTATAGAGCTTAAATGTACTGTCCTATTTAATTAATTTTTTTTCATTTATTTTTTAATTGGAGGATAATTGTTTTACATGTTACCTTGGTTTGTGCCATACAACAGACAGAATCAGCAATAATTATACATATATCCCCTCCATTAGAGCACAAAAAAGGCATTTTAGTTACTCAAAACAAATAAACATATAATGTGTGTATATATATATATATAATAAAGAAATATTTCAGTCTAAATAAAATACAAAATATGTCAGCAGTATATAATGAATAGTGTTGCTGGAGAAGACTCTTGAGAGTTCCTTGGATTGCAGTCAATCTTAAAATAAATCAACCCTGCATATCTTCTGGAAGGACTGATGTCAAAGCTGAAGCTCCAATAGTCTGGCCACCTGACACAGAGAGCAGACTCATTGGAAAAGACCCCATGCTGGGAAACATTGAAGACAGGAGGAGGAGGGGACAACAGAGGACAAGACAGTTAGATAGTGTCACCAACTCAACAGACATAAATTTGAGCAAATTCCAGGAGATAATGGAGTACAGAGGATCCTGGCCTGCTGCAGTCCAGGGGTCACAAAGAGTCAAACATGATTTAGTGATTGAACAAGTATATGCTGTAGGTGGGTAAACTGGGTTGGGGAATTGGGTAGAATGTTAATAAAAGCTAAACTCCCAGATTCTCTACTGAATATACTACAGAAGCAGAGATATCACTGCCCCTGGACACTGGATGTTAATACAAATATCAAAAGTACTTCTGCTTCTGCTTCTCTACCTCAAACTCTCCGCAGATTCAAAAATCTCCAGCAGAGAATAAACTTGCTAACATTACATCATGTGTCCTCAAACTTGCCGTCAGAGTTCAGGAAGAATAAGTGCTTAACCTTTGACTCTTTGCTGTTAGTGTCAAAGAATGCTCCTTCCTCCCCCGGAAAAACCAACAATGGCATGTCTATTTTAAATTGTATGAAAACTGAGATCAGATTCAGTTCAGTTCAGTTCAGCCACTCAGTCATGTCCGACTCTTTGCGACCCCATGAACCGCAGCATGCCAGGCCTCCCTCTCCGTCACCAACACCCGGAGTTCACCCAAACTCATGTCCATCGAGTCGGTGATGCCATCCAGCCATCTCATCCTCGGTCATCCCCTTCTCCTCCTGCCCCCAATCCCTCCCAGCATCAGGGTCTTTTCCAGTGAGTCAACGCTTCGCATGAGGTGGCCAAAGTATTGGAGTTTCAGCTTCAGCAGCAGTCCTTCCAATGAACAACCAGGACTGATCTTTAGGATGAACTGGTTGGATCTCCTTGCAGTCCAAGGGACTCTCGAGAGTCTTCTCCAACACCACAGTGCAAAAGCATCAATTCTTCGGCAACCAGCTTTCTTCACAGTCCAACTCTCACATCCATACATGACCACAGGAAAAACCATAGCCTGGACTAGACGGACCTTGGTTGGCAAAGTAATGTCTCTGCTTTTTAATATGCTATTTATGTTGGTCATAACTTTCCTTCCAAGGAGTAAGCGTCTTTTAATTTCATGGCTGCAATCAGCATCTGCACTGATTTTGGAGCCCCAAAAAATAAAGTCTGACACTGTTTCCCCATTTATTTCCCATGAAATGATGGGACCAGATGGCATGATCTTCGTTTTCTGAATGTTGAGCTTTAAGCCAACTTTTACACTCTCCTCTTTCACTTTCATCAAGAGATTTTTTAGTTCCTCTGCAGTTTAAGGCTTCCCTTGTGGCTCAGCGGGTAAAGAATCTGCCTGCAATGCGGGAGACCTGGATTCAATCCCTGGGTTGGGAAGATCTCTTGGAGAAGGGAAAGGCTACTCACTCCAGTATTCTGGCCTGGAGAATTCATTTCATGGACTGTATAGCCCATGGGGTCGCAAAGAGTCGGACACAACTGAGCGACTTTCACACACACTCACACGCACTTTCTGCCATAAGGGTGGTGTCATCTGCATATCTGAGGTTATTGGTATTTCTCCCAGCAATCTTGAGTCCAGCTTCTGCTTCTTCCAGCCCAGGGTTCCTCATGATGTACCCTGCATATAAGTAAAATAAGCAGAGTGACAATATACAGCCTTGACATACTCCTTTTCCTATTTGAAACCAATCTGTTATTCCATGTCCAGTTCTAACTTGATTCCTGACCTGCATACAGGTTTCTCAAGAGGCAGGTCAGGTGGTCTGGTATTCCCATCTCTTTCAGAATTTTCCGCAGTTTATTGTGATCCACACAGTCAAAGGCTTTGGCATAGTCAAGAAAGCAGAAATAGATGTTTTTCTGGAACTCTCTTGATTTTTCCATGATCCAGAGGATGTTGGCAATTTGATCTCTGGTTCCTCTGCCTTTTCTAAAACCAGCTTGAACATCTGGAAGTTCATGTTCACATATTGCTGAAGCCTTGCTTGGAGAATTTTGAGCATGACTTTACTAGCGCGTGAGATGAGTGCAATTGTGCGGTAGTCTGAGCATTCTTTAGCATTGCCTTTCTTTGGGATTGGAATGAAGACTGACCTTTTCCAGTCCTGTGGCCACTGCTGAGTCTTCCAAACTTGCTGACATATTGAGTGCAGCACTTTCACAGCATCATCTTTCAGGATTTGAAATAGCTCAACTGGAATTCCATCACCTCCACTAGCTTTGTTCGTAGTGATGCTTTCTAAGGCCGAATTGACTTCACATTCCAAGATGTCTGGCTCTAGGTGAGTGATCACACCATCGTGATTATCTGGGTCGTGAAGATCTTTTTTGTACAGTTCTTCTGTGTATTCTTGCCATCTCTTCTTAATATCTTCTGCTTCTGTTAGGTCCATACCATTTCTGTCCTTTATGGAGCCCATCTTTGCATGATGTTCCCTTGGTATCTCTAATTTGTGGATATGATTGGTGATAGAAGCAAAGTCCGATGCTGTTAAAAGTTCAGTTTAGATCTCTACTCTAGATCAGTATGTAGAATGTTGCAGTATACTACATTTCTAAAAATACTAGATAAAATGAGAGCCATTTATTCTGTGAGACTATCAAAAAGTAGATAATGCAAGGTGAATTCCGCTGAGAAAATAGCACTTTCAAAGTAAGCTGAGTCCCATGGCAGTTTTCAAATCCGTGATCCACCTCATGATCTAAGTAGAGATGCATGAAGGGACAGTCCAGTCAGAGAGAGAGAAGCTTATCAATGACAGGAAAAAAATCAACTGATCCTTAAACAATATATTGTAAGAAGAAAGAGACCAAGACATTAAAATTCTCGGTCCAGCAAATTTCTCTCTTCTCTATTGTGATTTTCCTGGGAAAGAATGGTAATGGGAAAGGACTAGAAAGCAGAGAAATGACGTATGTTATACACCATTGCAGTGCTTGGGTTCTGGAGCACTGCCAAAACTGAAAGCACAGGTGAACCAAAATCATCTAAAGCAGTGTGACTAATCTATTCCCAGCTCATTGGGGCAAAGTCAGTTGGCAGAGCTGTGTGGATTCTAGGTGGAACAAGCCTCAGGTAAATTCAATCTGATTTAAGCTTTGATACTGGATCAGCTCAACTTCACTAAAGACAAATCTAAGTGATCAACACTTCACATTAACTACTCTCTAGAAAATAAAACAAAATGAAATTTTATTTAACTCTCCATTTTTATTTTATGCACAATGTCTGGAATAGGAGAAAAAAATATACATAATGAGTGAAAACAACAGGCCACTTTAACCCATAAATAAAAAGAAAGCAGTCAATAGAGAAACACCTCCAGATGATCCAATTGTTGGATTTAGCACATAAGAATTTGAAAAGAAATATAAACATGTTAATATTTTATGGGGAAATATAGATAAAGAAATAAAAAGATGATATGCTCTAGTTGCAAAATGAAAACTCCATATAAAAGAACTGGGAGATACAATACCTGAATTAAAAAAAAATTATTTGAGATGATTTACAGAAGATTGTGCACTGAATAATAATAATAAAAGGAATAAGCCAATTTGTAGACAGATCAATAGCAATTAAACAAATTAAAGCACAGAAAAAATACAGGAAATGACTATTTAAACTGTGAGTAATAGCAATGTACTTTGGCAATTATATATAGAAAAATAGGTATGACTAGCACAGAAAATGAAGGGGGTTAAATACATGTAAACTGCTGTGAAGTTCTTTGTGTGTTTAGCATGATATTTCAAAGTAGACGGTATTAAATAAATCAAACATATAATAATAATAGTGGAATAACTTATGTTGAGCTGAGATGTTATAGTTCAGAATTAAAGAGAGTGCCAAACAGACATTTCAGGTTCTTATTAAGCTGTGTTTTTCCCCCTAGTTTGGTGAATACTCTCAGAACGTGCTGTCAGAAATCCAGACACACTTAGAAGTTGCACCAGGTGTTCTGTATGCACATATCCATTAGAGTACATATTATACAGAAAACCTTTAGCTATAATAATATTTAACAAGTTGGGAGTTGGTGATGGACAGGGAGGCCTGGCGGGCTGTGATTCATGGGGTCACGGAGAGTCGGACATGACTGAGCGACTGAACTGAACTGAACTGAATATTTAAAAATTCAATATTTGATAAATTTCAAGTATTGTCCATTGCACCAAGTTAGATCATTGTAGACAATTTAAGAGACTTAAACACTTAGTTGTTGTTTGTAGCTAGTTGTGTCTGACTCTTTTGCAATCCCATGGACTGTAGCCCACCAGGCAACTCTGTTCATGGGATTTCCCAGGCAAGAATACTGGGGTGGGTTGCCATTTACTTCTCCAGGGGATCTTCCTGAACCAGGGATTGAACCTGCTTCTCTTGCACTGGCAGACAGGTTCTTTACCACTGAGTCACCAGGGAAGCCCCAAAATAACTTAGTAGGCACCTATAAATTTTACAGTTTATCAATATTGATAAAATATAGTGCAATTACACTGGGGACAAAATTAAAATATTATTCAAGAAAGTATGTTACTACCATTAAAATTATTGAAATTACATTCATGTTACACAATTTGGAATAGTAAAGCAAATCATTAAAAAAAATATTCCTGGAAAGATTTGTGTATGTGTCTGGGGAGGGTTGTTTGTGAACATATCTTTGGAAAACATAAAATTTAATAAGACAATGGGAAATGAAAACTTGGTTTTCCAGATCTAGGATAATGGTAGTAACACCTAGTTCTTTAGTAATAGTTACTTACCTAGAACCTTCAATATGTAGCTTTTTAATATTATTTTTTATTAAGTACCCCAGAAATTGCCAACATCCGCTGGATCATCGAAAAAGCAAGAGAGTTCCAGAAAAACATCTATTTCTGCTTTCTTGACTATGCCAAAGCCTTTGACTGTGTGGATCACAATAAACTGTGGAACATTCTGAAAGAGATGGGAATCCCAGATCACCTGACCTGCCTCTTGAGAAACTTGTATGCAGGTCAGGAATCAAGTTAGAACTGGACATGGAACAACAGACTGGTTTCAAATTGGGAAAGGAGTACATCAAGGCTGTATATTGTCACCCTGCTTATTTAACTTCTATGCAGAGTACATCATGAGAAATGCTGGGCTGGAAGAAACACAAGCTGGAATCAAGATTGCTGGGAGAAATATCAATAACCTCAGATATGCAGATGACCCCACCTTTATGGCAGAAAGTGAAGAACTAAAAAGCCTCTTGATGAAAGTGAAAGAGGAGAGTGTAAAAGTTGGCTTAAAGCTCAATATTCAGAAAACTAAGATCATGGCATCTGGCCCCATCACTTAATGGCAAATAGATGGGGAAATAGTGGAAACAGTGGATGACTTTATATTTTTGGGTTCCCAAATCACTGCAGACGGTGACTGCAGCCATGAAATTAAAAGACGCTTACTCCTTGGAAGGAAAGTTATGACCAACATAGATAGCATATTAAAAAGCAGAGACATTACTTTGCCAACCAAGGTCCATCTAGTCAAGGCTATGGTTTTTCCCAGTCGTCATGTATGAATGTGAGAGTTGGACTATAAAGAAAGTTGAGTGCCGAAGAACTGATGCTTTTGTACTGTGGTGTTGAAATCCAACCAGTCCGTCCTAAAGGAGATCAGTCCTGGATGTTCATTGGAAGGACTGATGTTGAAGTTGAAACCAATACTTTGGCCACTTGATGTGAAGAACTGACTCATTTGAAAAGACCCTGATGCTGGGAAAGATTGAGGGCAGGAGGAGAAGGGGACGACAGAGGATGAGATGGCTGGATGGCATCACCACTCAATGGACATGGGTTTGGGTGGACTTCGGGAGTTGGTATGGATAGGGAGGCCTGGTGTGCTGTGGTTCATGAGGTCGCAAATAGTCAGACATGACTGAATGACTGAACTGAACTGAAATGAACCCCAGAAATATTAAGAACTTAATCATTTTAGTGGAGTTCAGAAAAGTTATTCAAGTAAATGGTTCACATACAAATAGCTGGTCAATGAAATTTCCTTTAAAATGTAAATTATTTTACTGGGTTTTGTATAGCTTTCCTAAAAAATACAGCTTCTGCTTTCCAAATCCATTTTCTGTAGAGGAAAAATTACTGCTGGCTTCAAAGACAAAGAATTATGCCTATGAGAGTGTTGACTTAAAGAAGTGGCCCAGGAAATTTTAAAAATATATATTCTCAAGAGACTGAATACACACAGGAGACTGTATGGTTATTCATCCAATTAGGAGTCAATGTTTTATTCAAAGTAGGAAGAAAGAAATGCATACCAGTTTGCATTTTCTCCTAAATTTTTGTTTCTGTCTTCTATGGTATCAATTCATTAATTTATTCTTTCAACAAAAATTGCACAAGTGCCTACTGTTTGCAATCACCCTATCAAGTACTAGAAATACAGATATGAGCAAGAATGGTAAAGGATGGCAAAATCTTTGATTTCTTGAAAATAATGATATTTTTTCTAGTATGTATTATATTACTTAAGATTAATTTTAATTTTAGAATTTATTAAATAGTTTTATCATATGGCCAGACTAAGTACTATACACTTCAGTGGATTTAGAATGGGGAAAAAACCCTGTTATAGCAAATAACTAAAATTGCTTTCATATTTTTCTACAAAGATAAGACATATTCTATAGATTGAAGTCATTTCTGAACCATCAAATGTCATTTATTTCCATCATCAGTTTTGTACAAGTATGTTATATTGAAAATACGACGTTTGCATAAATTTTAGCTATATGCCTTCAATTTTTCACAACTGTATATTCCAAGTAAATGAGAATTCATTTATTACCAAATGTTCATGAATAAAACTGTAACTTAGTCAAATGAAGCTACTTTAAAGCACAGACTGTATATAGTAGGCACTGAAGAGACATCACTTTTTGTTAATGAGCTTTCCTGGTGGCTCAGTGGTAAAGAATCTATCTGCCAATGCAGGAGATACGGGTTCAACTCCTTGTTAGGGAAGATCCCCTGGAGAAGGAAATGGCAACCCACTCCAATATTCTTGCCTGGAAAACCCCATAGGCAGGTGAGCCTGGTAGGCTGCAGTCCATGTGTCACAGCTTAGCAACTGAACAATGATAACATTGTTGCAATGGAGCAATTACACAGATGTACTGCTGCTGCTACTGCTGCTAAGTCACTTCAGTCGTGTCCGACTCTGTGTGATCCCATAGATGGAAGCCCACTAGGCTCCCCCGTCCCTGGGATTCTCCAGGCAAGAACACTGGAGTGGGTTGCCATTTCCTTCTCCAATGTGTGAAAGTGAAAAGTGAAAGTGAAGTCGCTCAGTCGTGTCCGACCCATAGCGACCCCACGGACTGCAGCCTACCAGGCTCCTCCATCCATGGGATTTTCTAGGCAAGAGTACTGGAGTGGCTTGCCATTGCCTTCTCCGACACAGATGTACCTGAAGTTTTAAAAATAAAAGTTGTTTTGAAAGTGGCTCTGAGGTTTATCCATACTGACTTACTTATCAGCTAACAGAGAATATTATCAAGATATATTACTTTTTGAAAGTGAAATGTTATATTAGTATTAATTTGTGACTTCTAGGGTCTGGAATGAAAATACTGGGACTTTCCAGGTGGAGCTAGTGGTAAAGAACCTGCCAGCCAACACAGATAGATGTAAGAGACACAGGTTTGGGTCAGGAAGATCCCCTGGCGGAGGGCACAGCAATCCACTTCAGTATTCTTGCCTGGAAAATCCCATGGACAGAGGAGCCTGGCGGGCTACAGTCCACAGAGTTGCAAAGAGTCAGACATGACTCAAGCAACTTAGCATATTACAGCATAGAAATTATTATGGCTTTTTTCTTTTGTTTATAACAGACTTGTTTATCTCTCTTATTATAAGCCATAACATGAAACTACTCTCTTTCATATTATGGCTTAGACTCAGCTCAATTTTTGCTACCTAAGTTTATGGTGGACAGTACAAAATTGAGATTTGGTAACTGAGTTATCAATGAATTATACAGCCAATCTGGATGATTTTTTACCAAAAATTCATGTGAAAGTCTGCATTATTCAAATCAGCCACAGTTTAGTCATTAACACTGATTGAATTAATCAGCTAATTGTTAAATCACTACTTGGTTTTAAGCTACAAAGACACACATGTAGGGCCTCTGTGCTGCATATTTCAAAGTAGTGAGAGCATTTCTAATCTAAGTGGTACCCTAGAGCCAGAAAGAATTACTGCTATCTTAGAGGGTGACCTACATGCTGGGAATAATGCAATTAATAAAAGTTCCCTTGAGTTCGAATTTAAAATGTAAAATACTTTTATTTCTCTGGAGTCATTGTGATATATGTTTGCTTTTTTTTTTTTTCTGAAATCTTATCTGTACAAAATATTCAGAGCCAAACAAATAAACAGTTCAGAATAGCCAAGAAAGTCCTTTTAATTAAAACAAGTGCATGTCTTTTGTTTGTTTTTCCCTTTTGGAAAATTTCGAAGACTGACAAGAAGCCTTAATATCCAGATTGTCTTATATGTGACATTTGCTTTCATAAACCATGCAGTTATCAAGAGCTAATCCTGTAGAGAAACTAATCAAGGAAGGTGTTACACAAAGGCAAAACATATGATTAAAGAGAGGGAAGGCAAATCTCATGCAAAGAACCGAATATTATAATAAAATTGCCACTGAATGGAGATGTGAAGCCTTCAAGCTCAGTTTAATTAGGCCACTGAGTGGAATCCCCTAAGACTAACAACAATTGAACAGCTAATAATCAGTTTGTTCTTTACTGATTACCAGTTAATCATGTCCCAAACACAATCTTGGTCCCCTCTCTAATTATGAATACATTTTCAGTCCTCTCCTTTAATCTCTACACTTTTTATGGGTGCACAGATCTTAATCAGTTAACTGTAAGAGTGCCTACAACCATTAGTGAAGGCCTTGAAAGGCCTTCCTACTGTTTAGGAAGTAAATATTTGCATCTTTTTGTATCACTGTCTTAAATATTAGCTGATCTTAAGAGGGAAAACTGGAACTGGGGAGGCAAGTGTGTATCAGTTCAGTTCAGTTCAGTTCAGTCGCTCAGTCGTGTCCGACTCTCCGCGACCCCATGAATCATAGCACGCCAGGCCTCCCTGTCCATCACCAACTGTGGGCCAAACTCCAATGCTTCATGAAGTCTTGCTCCTTATGGAAATCTGGAACATCAGACATACACACAGGGAGAAAAATATTGCCTGTGGTTCTACCATGAATAAAGAATCACTGATTGTGTTTTCATTTTTCATATATGGGAGAGAAATATATTGGCCTCATGCATATGTTCATATATTTATAAATAATATTATACTTTACCATAAATTTAATATACACATTCTCTAGATATAGGTCTTACATATTTAATAACTACATAATTTTCTTCCAAGTATGTTGTTGTTGTTGTTTTAGTCACTAAGTCATGTCCAGTCTTTGCAATTCCATGGACTATAGCCTGCCAAGCCCATCTGTTCATAGGATTTCCCAGGCAAGAATGCTGGAGTGGGTTGCCATTCCTTTCTCCAGGGAATCTTCCCCATCCAGGATTGAACCAGGGTCTCCTGCTTGGCAGGTAGATTCTTTACCAATAAGCCACCTGGGAAGCCCTTAAATTAATATAACATATATTAATACTCAGTTATCTGCAATCATTCATTTGTTTCACTTTTTGATATTATGAAAAATTGTTTGGAGTCTTAGAATTAAAAAAATAATTTGATAGTTATGATTATTTCCTACAAATACATTGAAAAGGAATGAACTTAACATTTTGTTAAATATCCTTCCAAATATCATATATTGAAGAAAGAGTTTAGCTTTGGGAGTTCTTTATTTGGTTATAAAAATTTCCTCCTGTAGAATTCTATTATTTCTTCTCCACTTAAAAAAAGTACCCTTTTGGATTATGTTTTAAATAGTTCAGCTCTGTAGATTCTGAATTTCATAGTTGCTACCACTTTCAAGTATTCTAACCTAATATGCTGCTCATCTTCATTCTGGAAATCACTTCCATGTGAATCCACATCTCCACTAGTTCCAACTTTGGCAGCATCAATGCAGCTACTTCATCTTTGCAAAATAATTGTCAATATTTTCATTAACAGCAAGAGCTATCATTTGTTTACGGAGTGTCATCATATACCAGGAAATTTACACCTACTTCCTACAAGGTAGGTTTTATTGTCATCTTTTATTTAGATGAGGAAATTGAGGCTCAGAGAAGTGAAATAATTTGTCCACTTATACCAACTACCAAACAATAAAATAATGCTTCAAACATAGATTTATGAACCCAAAGCTTGATAACTTCATTGACTCATGTATGCCCTTCAGTTCAGCTGAACACAGTCTCTCAGTTGTATCTGACTTTTTGTGACCCCCCATGGACTGCTGCACACCAGGCTTCCCTGTCCATCACCAATGCTGGGAGCTTGCTCAAACTCATGTCCATTGAGTCAGTGATGCTATCCAACCATCTCATCTTCTTTCATCCCCTTGACCTCCTGTCTTCAATCTTTCCCAGCATCAGGGTCTTTTCAAATGAGTCAATTATTTGCATTAGGTGACCAAAGTATTGGAGTTTCAGCTTCAACATCAGTCCTTCCAATGAATATTCAGGACTGATCTTCTTTAGGATGGACTGGTTGGATCTCCTTGCAGTCCAAGGGACTCTCAAGAGTCTTTTCCAGCACCACATTTCTAAAGGATCAATTCTTTGGCACTCAGCTTTCTTTATAGTCCAACTCTCAAATGCATACATGACTATTGTAAAAACAACAGCCTTTTGGACTTTATAGGCAAAGTAATGTCTCTGCTTTTTGATATGCTATCTAGGTTGGTCATAACTTTCGTTCCAAGGAGTAAGCATCTTTTAATTTCATGGCTTCAATCACCATCTGGAGTGATTTTGGAGCCGAGAAAAGTAAAGTCATCCACTGTTTCCACTATTTCCCCATCTATTTGCTATGAAGTAATGGGACAAGATGCCATGATCTTAGTTTTCTGAATGTTGAGCTTCAAGCCAACCTTTTCACTCCCACTTTCATTGAGAGGCTTTATCATTTCCTCTTCACTTTCTGCCATAAGGGTGGTGTCATCTGCATATGTGAGGTTATTGATATTTCTCCCGGCAATCTTGATTCCAGCCTGTGCTTCTTCCAGCCCAGAGTTCCTCATGATGTATTCTGCATATAAGTTAAATAAGCAGGGTGACAATATACAACCTTGACGTACTCCTTTTCCTATTTGGAACCAGTATGTTGTTCCATGTCCAGTTCTAACTGTTGCTTCCTGACCTGCATACAGGTTTCTCAAGAGTCAGGTTAGGTGGTCTGGTATTCCCATCTCTTTCAGAATGTCCCACAGTTTATTGTGATCCACACAGTCAAAGGCTTTGGCATAGTCAATGAAGAAGAAATAGATGTTTTTCTGGAACTCTCTTGCTTTCTCCATGATCCAGTGGATGTTAGCAATTTGATCTCTGGTTCCTCTGCCTTTTCTAAAACCTCGAAGTTCACGGTTCACATATTGCTGAAGCCTTGCTAGGAGAATTTTGAGCATGATTTCACTAGCGTGTGAGATGAGTGCAATTGTGCGGTAGTTGGAGCATTCTTTGTCATTGCCTTTCTTTGGGATTGGAATGAAGATTGAACTTTTCCAGTCCTGTGACCACTGCTGAGTTTTCCAAATTTGCTGGCATATTGAGTACAGCACTTTCACAGCATCATCTTCCAGGATTTGAAATAGCTCAACTGGAATTCCATCACCTCCACTAGCTTTGTTCGTAGTGATGCTTTCTAAGGCCCACTTGACTTCACATTCCAAGATGTCTGGCTCTAGGTGAGTGATCACACCATCGTGATTACCTTGGTCGTGAAGATCTTTTTTGTACAATTCTTCTGTGTATTCTTGCCACCTCTTCTTAACATCTTCTGCTTCTGTTAGGTTCATACCATTTCTGTCTTTTATCAAACCCATCTTTGCATGAAATATTCCCTTGATATCTCTAATTTTCTTGAAAAGATCTCTTGTTTTCCTATTCTGTTTTTTCCTCTATTTCTTTACCTTAATCGCTGAGGAAGGCTTTCTTATCTCTCCTTGCTATTCTTTGGAACTCTGCATTCAGATGCTTATATCTTTCCTTTTCTCCTTTGCTTTTTGCTTCTCTTCTTTTCACATCTATTTGTAAGACCTCCTCAGACAGCCATTTTGCTTTTTTGCATTTCTTTTCCATGGGGATGGTCTTGGTCCCTGTCTCTTGTACAATGTCACGAACCTCCGTCCATAGTTCTTCAGGCACTCTATCTATCAGATCTAGACGCTTAAATCAATTTCTCACTTCCACTGTATAATCATAAGGAATTTGATTTAGGTCATATCTGAATGGTCTAGTGGTTTTCCCTACTTTCTTCTGAAATCATAATCACAGAAAACTAGTTGATCTGATCACATGGACCATAGCCCTGTCTAACTCAATGAAACTAAGCCATGCCGTGTGGGGCCACCCAAGACGGGTGGGTCATGATGGAGAGGTCTGACAGAATGTGGTCTACTGGTGAAAGGAATGGCAAACTACTTCAGTATGCTTGCCTTGAGAACCCCATGAACAATATCAAAAGGCAAACTGATAGGATACTGAATGAGGAATTCCCCAGGTTGGTACATGCCCAGAATGCTACTGGAGATCAGTGGAGAAAAAACTCCAGAAAGGATGAAGGGATGGAGCCAAAGCTAAACCAATACCCAGCTGTGGATGTGACTGGTGATAGAAGCAAGGTCTGATGCTGTAAAGAGCAATATTGCATAGGAACCTGGAATGTTAGGTCCATGAATCAAGGCAAATTGGAAGTGGTCAAACAGGAGATGACAAGAGTGAACATCGACATTCTAGGAATCACTGAACTAAAATGGACTGGAATGGGTGAATTTAACTCACATGATCGTTATATGTACTACTGTGGGCAGGAATCCCTTAGAAGAAATGGAGCAGCCATCATGGTCAACAAAAGAGTCCGAAATGCAGTACTTGGATGCAATCTTAAAAATGACAGAATGATTTCTGTTCATTTTCAAGGCAAACCATTCAATAAAACAGTAATCCAAGCCTATGCCCCAACCAGTAACGCTGAAGAAGCTGAAGTTGAACGGTTCTATGAAGACCTACAAGACCTTTTAGAACTAACACCCCAAAAAGATGTCCTTTTCATTATAGGGGACTGGAATGCAAAAGTAGGAAATCAAGAAACACCTGGAGTAACAGGCATATTTGGCCTTGGAGCACAGAATGAAGCAGGGCAAAGGCTAATAGAGTTTTGCCAAGAGAACACACTGGTCATAGCAAACACCCTCTTCCAACAACACAAGAGAAGACTCTACAGATGGCTATCACCAGATGGTCAACACCGAAATCAGATTGATTATATTCTTTGCAGCCAAAGATGGAGAAGCTGTATACAGTTAGCAAAAACAAGACCAGGAGCTGACTGTGGCTCAGATCATGAACTCCTTATTGCCAAATTCTCATGATGTACTCTGCATATAAGTTAAATAAGCAGAGTGACAATATACAGCCTTGACGTACTCCTTTTCCTATTTGGAACCAGTCTGTTTTTCCATGTCCAGTTCTAATTGTTGCTTCCTGACCTGTATACAGGTTTCTCAAGAGGCAGGTCATGTGGTCTGGTATTCCTATCTCTTTCAGAATTTTCACAGTGTATAAAGAAAAGTAAAGTCACTCAGTCGTGTCCGACTCTTTGCGACCCCATGGACGGTAGCTTACCAGGCTTCTCCGTCTATGGGATTCTCCAGGCAAGAATACTGGAGTGGGTTACCATTTATTTCCTTCTCCAGGGGATCTTCCCTACCCAGGGATCGAACCCGGGTCTCCTGCATTAGAGGCAGACACTTTTAACCTCTGAGCCACAGTGTATAGCCATGTTAAAAACAGGTTTCCTTTTTGTCTTATATCACATTTCCTTATCAGACTTTTTAAAGCATATATATATATATATATATACCTTCAAGTAATATTATTTTAAGCATCAATAATGAAAATTTCAACAGTGGTGGCAAAAGAATCATTTTAGCATTTTAATAAGAAATTCTAACAAGTATTGCTTTTGTTTTGTTCCATGAATGGGCTATTTTCACACAAGTTATCTCAAGTCTTGTCATGAAGGATTCATAAGGTAGGCTTTTAAATCTCATTAACAATGGAGAAAAAAATAAATTAGGTAAGGGATGGACTGTCTAAAGTTACATAGCTAAATGAGTTGGAAGAGGCTATGGTTCTATACCACTCTTGGTTCCATGTAAATGATTTTTGCCTTACTTATTAGGATCTTCTCACTCTACCTCTTTAATCACAAAAATATAGAAGGACACAGCATTATTAGAGCAATTTCTTGAAAGAGTGAGTGAAAATACTTGAAAAAATTCTATACAAAAAATACATTAGCCATATTTGGTCTGTGTCTTCAATTTCAATGTACCTTCTGAATATACTTTTTTCATGTATTTAACAAAATAAGATATAGGAGCTAAAGAAAAAATTGAGTAAATAGGAAATAGTAAATAAATAAACAATATATAATAATACTGCATTTTAAAGTGCTTGGATACTGTATTTTAAAATATATATTCAAATATCAACCTTTAACCCATATTGAGCTCTCATTTTAAGTCAACCTTTTTCTAAATGCTTAATTGAAGCTATCAAAAAATGTCTAAGCCCTTCTTTTAATAAATCTAAGATTTTGGTTATTTTGTTTTTTTGTTGTACTAACTCAGGATCACTGAGGCTGAAACAGGTTCAGTTAGCTGCCCAGGTTCACACTATTAATTATGGGCAGATTCAGAACTGATAGCAGAGTGAAGAAGCAGAATTCTTCACTGACTTCAATGCTCTGATCTTGGCAGGAGAAAAGGAAGAACCACCTAACGCTGTTACACTTCAGAACGCCATGAAAGTACATAGCCCCAGAAAATATTTATTTCAGTGCAGGCCATATTAATGGACATACTAATAAAATGTTATATTAAAATAAGAATAAGGAGAAAGAGAGAGAGACAAAGAGAGGGTATTCTCAAGAGAGTCTGAAAGATTGGTTGCAATTGCCAATTTTAAGGAAAAAAACAATTTTTCAGAGGTTTTACATTCACAATAGAATTGAGAGGAAGGTCCAGAGATTTCCCACATACCCCAAGCCCTTACATAATTCATGCCTTAGTGCTCCCATTATTGGCATTCTCCACGGAATGGTACATTTGTTATAAATGATGTTATAATTGATTATGACACATCATGATCACCCAAAGTCCATGATTTATGTTAAGGTTCACCCTTGGTGTTGCAGCGTTTTTCAACAAATACCTAATGACATGTTTCCACATATATGGTGTCATACAGAGTAGTCTTCAGTTCAGTTCATTTCAGTTCAGTCGCTCAGTCGTGTCCGACTCTCCGTGACCCCATGAATCACAGCACGCCAGGCCTCCCTGTCCATCACCAACTCCCGGAGTACACTCAAACTCATGTCCATCGAGTCGGTGATGCCATCCAGCCATCTCATTTTCTGTCGTCCCCGTCTCCTCCCACCCCCAAACCCTCCCAGCATCAGACTCTTTTCCAGTGAGTCAACTCGTCGCATGAGGTAGCCGAAGTATTGGAGTTTCAGCTTTAGCATCAGTCCTTCCAATGAACACCCAGGATTGATCTCCTTTAAGAATGGACTTGGTTGGATCTCCTTGCACTCCCCAAATTCTCTGTGCTCAGTCTAGTCATACTTCACCTCAACCACTGGCAGCTACTGATGTTTTAGAGTCTCAATAAATTTGCCTTTTAGGGAATGTCAGATAGTTGGATCAGATAATATGTAGCCTTTTTCATTGTCTTCTTTCATGTAGCAATGTTCATGTCATGTTCCCCTGTTTCATGACTTGGTGGTTCATTTCTTTTTAGTGCTGAGTAGTACTCCACTGTTCAGCTGCTTCACTCTTTAGTCCTCCACTTATCTATCGAAAAACACATGGGTTGCTTCCAAGTTTGGGCAAATATGACTAAAGCTGCAATAAAGATTTAGGTGCAGGCTTTTGTGTGGACAAGTTTCCAACTCCTTTGCATAAATACCAAAGTGAACCATTGCTGGATTATACAGTAAGAGTATGCTTAGCTTTGTAAGATTTTGTCAGAACTTCTTCCAATGAATCTATACCAGTTTTCATCCCCATTAGCAAAAAAATGACAACTCCTACAGCCCCATGTCTTTATCAGCTTTTGCTGTTGTCAGTGTTCCAGATGTTGACCATTCTAATAGGTGTGTAGCTGTGTGGCATTATTGTTCTAAGTTGCATTTCCTGATGACATATGATACAGGGTCATCTTTTCATATGCTTGTCATCTGTGTATCTTCTTTCGAAGCATCTGTTAAAGTCTTTGGCTCAAATTTAATCAGGTGTGACTGTGTTGCAATAAAATTTTATTTGTAAAACAAGCGCCAGGCCAGATTTTGCCTATAGGCTATAGTTTGTTGATCTTTGACCTAGAAAATATACAATAGAAAACTGAAAATTATATGATCACATAAAATTATAATGTGGCAATAGTGTTTGGCACTTAACATTAATTCAATGCAGAATCTCAATGGGCAACAAGGAATTGAAATTTTTCCCAAAAGCTTTGAATTAAAGAATTGACTTAATGTATAATTTTTGGAAACAAAATTCCTCTGCAGAACATGCAATGTGTTAAAATAGTAAATAGAATGGAAGTGACAATGTAAGCTTTTCTAGAGATTGTATGTCTCAGAGGAATGTGTGAGCTTTCAGGAATTTATTGAAAGTACATAATTACTTCCTCTGCATCTCCATCATTGGGGCTCCTTTCACTTTCAAAGGCTACCTAAGTATTGGGTTAATTATAGAGGAAACACTTTTAACAATTCTACTTGTGACTTTCACCCTGTCTTGATCATTCTACTAACAGTTCAGTTCAGTTCAGTCGCTCAGTCGTGTCCTACTCTTTGAGACCCCATGAATCGCAGCACGCCAGGCCTCCCCGTCCATCATCAACTCACGGAGTTCACTCAGACTCATGTCCATAGAGTCGGTGATGCCATCCAGCCATCTCATTCTCTGTCGTTCCCGGCTCCTCCCACCCCAACGCCCCCCCCCCCCCCCCCGCCCCAGCATCAGACTCTTTTCCATTGAGTCAACTCGTCGCAAGAGGTGGCCAAAGTATTGGAGTCTCAGCTTTAGCATCAGTCCTTCCAATGAACACCCAGGATTCATCTCCTTTAGAATGGACTGGTTGGATCTCCTTGCAGTCCAAGGGACTCTCAAGAGTCTTCTCCAACACCACAGTTCAAAAGCATCAATTCCTCGGCAATTACTTTCTTCACAGTCCAACTCTCACTTCCATACATGACCACAGGAAAAAATCATAGCCTTGACTAGATGGACCTTGGTTGGCAAAGTAATGTCTCTGCTTTTTAATATGATATCTAGGTTGGTCATAACTTTCCTTCCAAGGAGTAAGTGTCTTTTAATTTCATGGCTGCAATCAGCATCTGCAGTAATTTTGGAGTCCAAAAATAAAGTCTGACACTGTTTCCACTGTTTCCTCATCTATTTCCCATGAAGTGATGGGACCAGATGCCATGATCTTTGTTTTCTGAATGTTGAGCTTCAAGCCAATCTTTTCACTCTCCTCTTTCACTTTCATCAAGAGGCTTTTGAGTTCCTCTTCACTTTCTGCCATAAGGGTGGTGTCATCTGCATATCTGAGGTTATTGGTATTTCTCCCGCCAATCTTGATTCCAGCTTGTGCTTCTTCCAGCCTAGCATTTCATATGATGTACTCTGCATATAAGTTAAATAAGCAGGGTGATAATATACAGCTTTGATGTACTCCTTTTCCTATTTGGAACCAGTCTGTTGTTCCATGTCCAGTTCTAACTGTTGCTTCCTGACCTGCATACAGTTTTCTCAAAAGACAGGTCAGGTGGCCTGGTATTCCCGTCTCTTTTGCATGTTCCACAGTTTATTGTGATCCACACAGTCAAAGGCTTTGGCATAGTCAATGAAGCAGAAATAGATGTTTTTCTGGAACTCTCTTGCTTTTTCCATGATCCAGAGGATGTTGGCAATTTGATCTCTGGTGCCTCTGCCTTTTCTAAAACCTGCTTGAACATCTGGGAGTTCACGGTTCACATATTGCTGAAGCCTGGCTTGGAGAATTTTGAGCATGAATTTACTAGCATGTGAGATGAGTGCAACTGTGCAGTAGTTTGAGAATTCTTTGGCATTGTCTTTCTTTGGGATTGGAATGAAGACTGACCTTTTCCAGTCCTGTGGCCACTGATGAGTTTTCCAAATTTGCTGGCATATTGAGTGCAGCACTTTCACAGCATCATCCTCCAGGATTTGAAATAGCTCAACTGGAATTCCATCACCTCCACTAGCTTTGTTCATAGTGATGCTTTCTAAGGCCCACTTGACTTCACATTCCAAGATGTCTGGCTCCAGGTGAGTGATCACACCGTCGTGATTATCTTGGTCGTGAAGATCTTTTTTGTACAATTCTTCTGTGTATTCTTGCCACTGCTTCTTAATACCCGCTGCTTCTGTTAGGTCCATACCATTCCTGTCCTTTATCGAGCCCATCTTTGCATGAAATGTTCCCTTGATATCTCTAATTTTCTTGAAAAGATCTCTTGTTTTTCCTATTCTGTTGTTTTCCTCTATTTCTTTGCATTGATCGCTGAGGAAGGCTTTTTTATCTCTCCTTGTTATTCTTTGGAACTGTGCATTCAGATGCTTATATCTTCCTTTTCTCCTTTTCTTTTTGCTTCCCTTCTTTGCACAGTTCTTTGTAAGGCCTCCTCAGATAGCCATTTTGCTTTTTTGCATTTCTTTTCCATGGGGATGGTCTTGGTCCCTGTATGCTGTACAATGTCACTAACCTCCATCCATAGTTCATCAGGCACTCTATCTATCAGATCTAGACCCTTAAATCTATTTCTTACTTCCACTGTATAATCATAAGGGATTTGATTTAGGTCATATCTGAATGTTCTAATGGTTTTCCCTACTTTCTTCAATTTCAGTCTGAGTTTGGCAATAAGGAGTTCATGATCTGAGCCACAGTCAGCTCCTGGTCTTGATTTTGCTGACTGTATAGAGCTTCTCCTTCTTTGCTGCAAAGAATATAAACAATCTGATTTCGGTGTTGACCATCTGGTGATGTCCATGTGTAGAGTCTTCTCTTGTGTTGTTGGAAGAGGGTGTTTGCTATGACCAGTGCGTTCTCTTGGCAAAACTCTATTAGCCTTTGTCCTGCTTCATTCCGTGCTCCAAGGCCAAATTTGCCTGTTACTCCAGGTGTTTCTTGACTTCCTACTTTTGCATTCCAGTCCCCTATAATGAAAAGGACATCATTTTGGAGTGTTAGTTCTAAAAGGTCTTGTAGGGCACAAATAGAATAACATCTCTCATTCACCTTGATTTGTCTGAGTTTTATCAATAGGACCAACTGAATTGCAAGCAGACTGTTTTCAACTTTATAAAAATATTGTTCAAGATACCTTTTTTCCTGACTTTTCCTTTTTTTTCACTAAACCAGATGATAAAACCTCCTCTTTTTCTCTCCCATTTCTTCTTCATGCTTCAGTAGTTTCACAGTTTACTTCTGGCACAAATAAGAATAAATTGCCTGCTCCTTGGACATGACTCATTTGAATGACAATATATCCTTTTGCAGGGAACAAGTTGCGTCTGTAAAAAGTCCTATAAATGAGTTCAAAGGAATAGAAAAACAGTCTACAGACGACATGTTAAAGTAGATGCTCTCTGGTTCTACTTCCTCCCCGTATGGTCAGGAGTGGTCTGAAGCAAAGTTGTATTTGAAAAAGAAAGAAAGAAAGAGATTTCATTCTTCATTCCCTGTCTTCTCAGTATCTAAACTCATTCATAGGCTTTGGAAACATGCTTCTACTTTGTGCTGTGTGACCTTGGACAGGTTATTCATACTCTGCGCCCCAGACTCCTCATCTACAAAATATAGTTAATCAGACATTCTGTGTAGTTCCTATAGTTATTTTTCTCTCAGCAATACACTCAGTTTTAAATATCTTCTGCTCTGAGTCGCTGGAGCTGTAAGTCTGTACTTGTATTTCTGTAAACTTTCTGTGGTTTTCCCAGGCCTAGGCAGGGAGCCAAACAGATTTTATTAAATTTTACCAATAATTGCAAGAGATAAAAAGACAGAAATACAAATTTTTTTGCTTCTAACATTGTTTTTGCTATTATGACAGTGAGGTTGAGGTGATTCCAGGCCCTAGCTACCCAGCAGCTTTTCAGAGGTTCCAGCCCTTTCCAAGAAAGAATATCTTTCAGAGAATCTAGGGCCAATTAAAACATCAGCTCCCACAGCACATTAGCAGTCAGAGATTCATGCATCTTTTGAAATAGTTATCTGGTGTTACATAACAAAGTACTCCAAAACTGCTTTTCACATATAAAAGGAATATTTATTATCTCATATTGTTTATGAAGATCAGGATCTGAAAACAGTTCAGCTGTCTAGTAGTTCTGCCTCGGTGTCTCTCATGAGATTTCAGGCAAGCTGATGACCAGAGTGCAACTGAAGTCTTCATTCAGGTTGGAGAATCCACCTCCATGATATCTCCCTCCCTCACGTGACTATTGTTCTGGGGACTCAGTTTCCTTCTGGCTGTTGACAGAATGTCTCAGTTCCTCATTATATGAGCCAGTTGACAGGCTTCCTGAGTCTCATCCCAGGCAGCGTCTCTCCAGAGAGAGAGAGACAGAGAAACAGAAGTAGAGACAGAGACAGAGAGGGAGAAGTCATGGTATCGTTTGTATTTCAGCTCAGAAGACGACATATCCTCACTCTTGCAACAAGGTGTCAGTCACACAGACCAGTCATCATCATGATACAATGTGGGAAAGGACCACACAAGTGTGTGAATATTTGAAGGAGGAATCACTGGAGACCATTTTAGAAGCTGGTTATTAGCCTGTTCTTAAAGCCCTCCTAACTCCGGGAGTTGGTGATGGACAGGGAGGCCTGGCGTGCTGTGATTCATGGGGTTGCGGAGAGTCGGACACGACTGAGCGACTGAACTGAACTGAACTGAACTGAACACCTAAATAACATTCTCTCTCTCTCTCTTTCCTCTTTTGTCTAGTATCTAGAGTGGTTTCTATTTCCCTGACTACCTTGCCCAATACTACTTCCTAGTACTTACCAAGAAAGTATGTGAGAATGAACAGTAAAAAGGTGGCAAAAATCCTGGCCTAAGGAATGACAGTAGACATTATTATTCTTACTTTAATGAAGTCAATGAAAAAGATGCAATTTGGCCTTCTATGATTCCCCCAGGAGAGTTAGATGCTTTACCCTCTATGGCATTCAAATAATTTAATAGTACTTCCATTATAACTCTTAAAGTGTTAGTCACTCAGCAGTGTCCAACTCTTTGTGACAGCATGGCTTATAGTGTGCCAACGTGCCAAGCTCCTTGGTCCATGGAATTCTCCAGGCAAGAATACTGGTGTGAGTTGCCACTCCCTTCTTCAGGGGATCTTCCCGACCAGGGAATCGAAATTGAGTCTCCTGAATTGCAGGCAGATTCTTTACTATCTGAGCCACCATGGAAGCCCATAACAAAGTGCAGTGTTAAAATTAATCCACTTACACATCTACATACCTAGGAAAATTTGAGCTCCTTCATGGCAGGAACCTTACTTTTTGTTTCTTTATGTCTTCCGTACCTAGCACAATGTGTGACTCATAATATGTACTCAGAAAACGAGGATTTGAGGAATGCGTGGGCTGAAGGTGGGGAGGCGAGAGAAGGGGTGATAATTCTAATTCCCTCCTAAATTAAAAAGGAATAGCTGGCTTGAGCTGAAAACATGCAGATCACTTAATGAACCATTTCTGAACAAATAATATTTAGACACTTTAAAATCTTTGTACCAAAAAGGGAGGTGGGGATATTTTTTCTGTTTTCCATTCTAAAACCTAAATGTATCTTTTCAAAATTATTTCCGTATGCAATTATGCTTATAGAAAGATATTATATATATATATATATATATATTAGATAGTCACATAATAAAATGGAGTGGGAGAAAGGCAAAAACAGGACTTAATTTTTTCAGTCTTTCTTATAAAGTAACCTGAAAATTGAAGCTCCCTTTGAAACCATTCATCAGTTTTGAAGTACCTGGAGCAAGACGGAGAATAGCATCTGTGTGATTAAGGGCTATCTAGTTATCTCTTCTGTTTAAATGCCCTTTTTCATAGACAACTCTACTCATTCTTTTGTCAAGGAGGTAACACGCCATACCAAGAGCCTACTAAGATGTCAATGTGTGTGTGCACGTGCGTGTGTGTGCACGCGCGCAAGCACGCACACGCAAATGGGAACCTATGTACTTTGAAGGTAGAGGATAAGAATAGAAGTTTGGCAATCATTGTAGAAGAAGAGACATATTCACTAACAAAATCCAAAATAATTTGTTTCCCTCCATCTTCTAGCCACCAACTCATTGCAGCCACATCTAACTTTGAAGAACCAAACCTGTACCCAGAACTTTACCTACAAGGCAATCTGATAAATCTAGTTCTATTTTTAATTATTCCAATCTCTGTAGCAAAGGAAAGTACATGGAAGGAAGTGAAATTTGGATTTTGCCTTCCAGCAGACTACCTATTGTAGCACATTTTACATTAAAAAATAAACTTTGTCTAAAACTGTAAATTACTAATATTTTGCTTTCTAGATTGTGATGTTCTGTTTTTATCTGGTTAAGAAACAAGCTTAATTCGTATCTTGACATAGGAGTATATCTTTTCCAAAATTATTCATTGAGGAAAATATATATTTTTCTGTGCTCTTAAAATTTTATGCACAACCAGAAGATTAAAATGGCCATATCTGAGTAAGAGTTATGAGTAAGAGAATACTCTTTCCAAAAGTTCAATTATTCATTTCATAACAGAAGCTTAACTGAACACACTGCTGCTAATCCAAAACCATAATATCCAGGCTCCCTCACAGCTAGGTATGGTCACATCTGGTCAGTGAAATGGGAATGGGAGTGTTGTGTAATTCTTCCTAGTTGTGTCCCCTTCCCTAGAGCAGAGAGTGTGTTCATCTCTGCCCTTTCTCCATCTAGCTGCCAGAACTTGAATACGACAATCAGAGCCATCTCTAGCAACCATTCTGAACTGTGAACATCAAGATCAACCCCTGAAACATGGTTAAAATGTGTTAAAGGGGTCTGAGTCCCTGCTGATGGGAACATGGAAGACTATATTTTTGTTGTTGTTGTTTTTCTAATGTCAAACTAAAAGAAGTCAATGATTTTTGAAATTTAAATCTGGTTTCTGTTCTCAGTACTTGGCCCAAAGTAAAATTTCTCATATCAAATAACTCTTGAAACCTAGCCCAATTAGGACGCTCCTTGAAGGCTAACTTGTCTTTCATACACTACCTAAAAATCGGTAAGAACTGCCACAAGCAAACATTATCATCAGCTCATTCATTCATTTATTGATTCACTTGTTCTTTTATTTTTTTTATCTATTTTTTCACTTTTTTTTTTCACTTGTTCTTTTAATCAGCAACTATATGTGGAGTTCATCAATAGTCATCAAACTGGACTATATTCATTTATATTATACTTAATTATATTAAATATATATCATAATATAAAAATATATCATATTCATTTATACTATATTTCAAGCATCCATATGGAAATCTAAGACCCCATAAGGTTATAACTCTTTTCTGAGCTATCAAGTCAAATATGTAATCTAAGATACTAAAGCTTATAAAGCGTATAGGCAGCCGTTTCTGTATTATAATGTGAAAGGCTAAGTATTTTTTTTTTTAACTTATTTTATTGGAGGCAAATTACCTTACATTAATATATTGGTTTGTTTTGCCATACATTGACACGAATCCGCTCCGGGTGTACATGTGTTCTCTTTCTTGAACCCCCCTCCCACCTCCCTCTTCCCCATATCCTCCCTCCATGGCATCCCCGTGCACCAGCCCCAAGCATTCTGTATCATGCGTCAAACCTGGACTGGTCACTTATGATAATATACATGCTACAATGCCGTTCTCCCCAATCATCCCACCTTCACCCGCTCCCACAGAGTCCCAAAGACTGTTCTATATGCCTATGTCTTTTTTGCAGTCTCGTATACAGGGTTCAGGTTACCATCTTTCTAAATTCCATATATATGCGTTAGTATACTGTATTGATGTTTTTCTTTCTGGCTTACTTCACTCTGTATAATTGGCTCCAATTTCATCCACCTCATTAAAACTTATTCAAATGCATTCTTTTTGATGGCTGAAAAATACTCCATTGTGTATATGTACCAAAGCTTTCTTATCCATTCATCTTCAGATGGACATCTAGGTTGCTTCCATGTCCTCGCTATTATAAACAGTGCTGCGATGAACATTGGAGTACATGTGTCTCTTTCAATTCTGGTTTCCTCGGTGTGTATGCCCAGGAGTGCGATTGCTGGATCATATGGCAGTTCTATTTCCAGGTTTTTGAGGAATCTCCACACTGTTCTCCATAGTGTCTGTACTAGTTTGCATTCCCACCAACAGTGTAAGAGGGTTCCCTTTTCTCCACACCCTCTCCAGCATTTATTGCATGTAGACTTTCGGATAGCAGCCATTCTGACTGGTGTGAAATGGTATCTCATTGTGGTTTTGATTTGCATCTCTCTGATGATGAGGGATGTTGAACATTTTTTCATTTGTTTGTTAGCCATCTTTATGTCTTCTTTGGAGAAATGTCTGTTTAGTTCTTTGGCCCATTTTTTGATTGGGTCACTTAGTTTTCTGGAATTGAGCTGCAGGAGCTGCTTGTATATTTTGGAGATTAATCCTTTATCAGTTGCTTCATTTGCTATTATTTTCTCCCATTCTGCAGGCTGTCTTTTCACCTTGCTTAGAGTTTCTTTTGCTGTGCAGAAGCTTTTGATTTTAATTAGGTCCCATTTGTTTATTTTTGCTTTTATTTCCAATATTCTGGGAGGTGGGTCTTGGAGGATCCTGCTGTGATTTATGTCAGAGAGTGTTTTGCCTACGTTCTCCTCTAGGAGTTTTATAGTATCTGGTCTTACATTTAGCTCTCTAATCCATTTTGAGTTTATTTTGGTGTATGGTGTTAGGAAGTGTTCTAGTTTCATTCTTTTACAAGTAGCTGACCAGTTTTCCCAGCACCACTTGTTAAAGAGACTGTCTTTTGTCCATTTTATATTCTTGCTTCCTTTGTCGAAGATAAGGTGTCCATAGGTGCGTGGGTTTATCTCTGGGCTTTCTATTTTGTTCCATTGATCTATATTTCTGTCTTTACGCCAGTACCATATTGTCTTGATGACTGTGGCTTTGTAGTAGAGCCTGAAGTCTGGCAGGTTAATTCCTCCAGTTCCATTTTTCTTCTTCAAGATTGCTTTGGCTATTAGAGGTTTTTTGTATTTCCATACAAATTGTGAGATTATTTGTTTTAGTTCTGTGAAAAATATCGTTGGTAGCTTGATAGGGATTACATTGAATGTATAAATTACTTTGGGTAGTATACTCATTTTCACAATATTTATTCTTCCAATCCACGAACACAGTATATTTCTCCATCTATTAGTGTCCTCTTTGATTGCTTTCACTAGTGTTTTATAGTTTTCTATGTACAAGTCTTTTGTTTCCTTAGGTAGATATATTCCTAAGTATTTAATTCTTTTCGTTACAACAGTGAATGGAATAGTTTCCTTAATTTCTCTTTCTATTTTCTCATTATTAGTGTATAGGAATGCAAGGGATTTCTGTGTGTTGATTTTATATCCTGCAACTTTACTGTATTCATTGATTAGCTCTAGTAGTTTTGTGGTAGAGTCTCTAGGGTTTTCTGTGTAGAGGATCATGTCATCAGCGAACAGTGAAAGTTTTACTTCTTCTTTTCCAATTTGTATTCCTTTTATGTCTTTTTCTACTCTGATTGCTGTAGCCAAAACTTCTAGAACTATGTTGAATAGTAGTGGTGAGAGTGGGCACCCTTGTCTTGTTCCTGACTTTAGGGGAAATGCTTTCAGTTTTTCACCATTGAGGATAATGTTTGCTATGGGTTTGTCGTATATAGCTTTTATTATGTTGAGATATGTCCCTTCTATTCCCACTTTCTGGAGAGTTTTTATCATAAATGGATGTTGTATTTTGTCAAAGGCTTTCTCTGAATCTATTGAGATAATCATATGATTTTTATTTTTCAGTTTGTTAATGTGGTGTATTACGTTGATTGATTTGCGGATATTGAAGAATCCTTGCATTCCTGGAATAATGATCAAAGGATCAATCCAAGAAGAAGATATAACAATTCTAAATATTTATGCACCCAACATAGGAGCACCACAATATGTAAGACAATTACTAACAATTATGAAAGGGGAAATTAACAATAACACAATAATAGTGGGAGACTTTAATACCCCACTTACATCTATGGATAGATCAACAAAACAGAAAATTAACAAGGAAATACAAACTTTAAATGATACAATAGACCAGTTAGACCTAATAGATATCTATAGGACATTTCACCCCAAAACAATGAATTTCACCTTTTTCTCAAGCGCACACAGAACCTTTTCCAGGATAGATCATATCCTGGGCCATAAATCTAGCCTTGGTAAATTCAAAAAAATTGAAATCATTCCAAGCATCTTTTCTGACCACAATGCAGTAAGATTAGATCTCAATTACGGGAGAAAAACTATTAAAAATGCCAACATATGGAGGCTGAACAACACACTGCTGAATAATGAACAAATCATAGAAGAAATCAAAAGAGAAATTAAAATATGCATAGAAATGAATGAAAATGAAAACACAACAACCCAGAACCTCTGGGACACTGTAAAAGCAGTGCTAAGGGACAAGTTCATAGCAATACAGGCACACCTCAAGAAACAAGAAAAAAGTCAACTAAATAACCTAACTCTACATCTGAAGAAACTAGAAAAGGAAGAAATGAAGAACCCCAGGGTTAGCAGAAGGAAAGAAATCATAAAAATTAAGGCAGAGATAAATGCAAAAGAAACAAAAGAGACCATAGCAAAAATCAACAAAGCCAAAAGCTGGTTCTTTGAGAAGGCAAATAAAATTGACAAACCACTATCCAGACTCATCAAGAAAGAAAGGGAGAAGAACCAAATCAATAAAATTAGAAATGAAAGTGGATAAATCACAACTGACAACACAGAAATACAAAGGATTATTAGAGAATACTATCAGCAATTATATGGCAATAAAATGAATAACTTGGAAGAAATGGACAAATTCCTAGAAAAGTACACCTTGCCAAAACTGAACCAGGAAGAAATAGAAAATCTGAACAGACCCATCACAAGCACGGAAATAGAGGAAGTAATCGGAAAGCTTCCAGCAAACAAAAGCCCAGGTCCAGATGGCTTCACAGCTGAATTCTACCAAAAATTTAATGAAGAGCTAACACCTATTCTACTCAAACTCTTTCAGAAAATTGCTGAGGAGGGAAAACTTCCAAACTCATTCTATGAGGCCACTATCACCCTAATCCCAAAACCTGGTAAAGATCCCACAAAAAAAGAAAACTACAGGCCAATATCACTGATGAACATAGATGCAAAAATCCTTAACAAAATTCTAGCAATCAGAATCCAACAACACATTAAGAAGATCATACATCATGACCAAGTGGGCTTTATCCCAGGAAGGCTAAGTATTTTAAATCTTTAAAATTGGGATAAGGGTAACGATGAAAAGAAAAGACAATTCCTAAGATTTCTTTCTGAATTGCCTCATTGATATTCTATTACAAATTATTCTTTTAATAATTATTACTAATAAATATTAGTATTACATAATTAATATTTTAATTTAAGATTCAAAGTAATTGTCAGCGTTATCTTTACTACCTTGTTGCCTAGAATCTCAAAATTCTCTTTCACAGATTTTTCTTTCTAGGACAAATATATTCTATGTGCTCAGTCATGTCCAGCTCTTTGTGACTCCATGGACTGTGGCCCTCCAGACTCCTCTGCTCATGGGACTCTCCAGGCAAGAATATCTGAGTGGAGTTGCCATTTCCTACTCCAGGACATCTTCCCAACCTAGGGATCGAATCTTCATATCCTGCGTCTCCTGCACTGGCAGGAAAATTCGTTACCACTAACATTACCACTGGGAAACTATTAGTATACCATCTCAAAGTTGGGTAAAGAGTGAGATTCTAAAAGAATCAGTGTGTCAGTGCAAGGAGAAGTTAGGGAATCATGGAAGCAAAGACCAACCTGGTGATAAAAGTCATAGCTGAACGGGCAGCTCAGCCCAAAATAATAAAATAGAGGAAGGCACAGCTCAAATATTTTTGTACTTTGCAAATATGTTGAGGGCTGATTACTGCACTTTTATGTATAGTTAATTAATCTCTGCAAAGCAAAGTTTGAGGACAGGCACTTTTACCTTGGGAAAAAAATCCATGTGCTTAAACTAAGGGTGGGGAATATTCAGTCTTCCTTTTTAAAATTAAAGAACAGTGAGTATGTGTCGATGGGCTTATGTGCATTTGGGGTGTTCTATGACTCCACAAATTATAAAACCTATCTTTACACAGACATTTTGTGTATTAAAGTAGGGATGATACAGTCTTTTCCCTCATCTGTGATGACCTCATTTCCAGATCTGCAGAACTGCACTTAAATTACCTTTGAGGTAAATAATGTTAAAAGCTGAGAAAGAATCTAGGAGATAAATTATCCCCAAGGAGAGTTACAGGAGTCATTACTGTATCACAGAGCTGATAGGATCCATCTCTTAACTGGGAATGACAGGCAAAAAGAGAGGTTTACACCTCACAGTGAGCCACAGCCCTTGAGGTCAATGATGCAGGGACAACTTAAGCCTGATGAGATAGAGCCTTTATGGAAGTTCAAAGCTGTATCCTCCCAGGATTGCTTTTCATATTGACTGACACCTGAAACATGGGAATCAATGCTGGAACTTTGCAGAGATGAAAAGGAAAGGCAGATGGGAAGCAAAGTGACACACTGAATTAGTCAGATATGTCACATATTTGGTTTCTTGAAGACACAAAGCCCTTATAATACAGGATTACAAATCTTTAGCCCTGAAGAGAGGAGATTTATAAAATCGTTATGGGGAAAAATACATGGCTGAATGCAAACAAACATCAGAACACTTATTATACAAGCACTTTTCATCAGTATTTTAAGAGTGGTATTGCTCTGTAACTAGGGAGTCTCCTTAAATACATGCATTTTACTATGTTTCTATTACCTATTCTTTTTGCAGCAAATGATATCCTTAGGCATCACTATTATACTTGCACTTGATGAACTTCGACAAGTCACACAGTCACCTGAATCCAACAGAGAAGTAAACAGCAAACCACCACAGAACTGGAAGGAGACATAGAACAAAATATCTGAAGAGAGAGACATAATTGTTACTGAAAATTGTACCTAAAATTTAAATTTGGAATAAAAAGCTAGCAACAAAAGTTAAAAAAAAAAACTAAAATGATTTTCCAAGTTATAGTTTTTACAGAGAATTGTACAAAATGTATATATATATATACATATATATATATATAGAGAGAGAGAGAGAGAGACAGAGGAAAACCACCTATCATACCACTTTGTCTAGAGGGAAACACTGACAATCTTTGTCATCTTTCTATCATGTACAATGTACCTAAATTTATTTAACCAATCTCTTTGAGTATTTGTTTTTAGTTTTTTCTGACTAAACATAAAACTTGTATAATACATAAATATGTGAGATACCAATATATTAGTGTATCAAAAAACGTATGAGATTTGAAAATTGCCATAGAAGCAAGGAAAATAGAAACACTTTCTTATGTACTAATTTCAAGTAAAACATCATTAATTTAGGACATTATGGAAAGAATCATATCTATATCCATCTATTTATATAGATAGATACATATATACATATACATATATATATATTTATGCCATATTTGTTAAGTGTTTGTGTGTGCATATATATGCATTTATAATATATGTATATAGATTTGTATAAAACTTATAATAACTTATATTCTGATTTTTCCCATTTTGGTAAATGTTCAAAATGATGTTTAATAGCATATTCCATATTATGTGTACATTATAACCTTTAATCAGATTCCTACTATGGTATGAAATTTCCAACTTTCAGAAGTAACACTTTTTTCATCACTAGAAATTCACTAGAATGAAAGCACAAAGAAAACTGGGGTCATTTTTGTTTTCTGATGTATTCTTGATGCCTAGTACAGTGTCTGGCACATACCAGATGTTTGGCTATTACATACTGAATAAGTGAATAATGAGTGAAGGGATGATTTAATTCACAACACTTAATATGAAGTCTTTGTTAAATTCACTAAAAGTGTTCTATGGTACATGGTTAATGCAGAATTGTTACAGTCAAACAATAGCAACACTATTTTGTACAACTGTCATTTTAAAAAATATAAACTGACTTCTGGTTCAAGATAGCTGAATAGAAGGACATGAGCTCAACTCCTCCTGAAAGAGCACCAAAGTACAAATAGTTATTGAATAACCATCTACAGGAAGATGCTGGAACCCACCAAAAAAGTTACCCCATGCCCAAAGAAAGAAGAAGCTGCAGTGAGATGGTAGGAGGGGTGCAATCATGACAAAATCAAATCCCATACCCACCAGGTGGGTGACCCACACAAACTAGAGAACAATAATACCAAAGAAGTTTCCCTGCTGTTATGAAGATTCTGAACCCCACCTCAGGGTTCCCAGACTGGGAATCCATCAAAGGGACTGGGAATCCCCAGAGAATCTGACCTGAAGGCCAGTGGGATTTGATTATAGGACTTCCACAGGACTAGGGGAATCAGAGACTCCAGTCTTGGAGGGCACAAACAAAATATTGCACACACAAAGACCCGAGAAAAGGAGCAGTGACTCCACAGGAGACTGAACCAACACTCCTGCTAGTGTGGAGGGTACCCTGGGAGGTGTGGACTGACAGAGGATCACGACAGGGATGGGGGCACTGGCAGAAGCAGTCTGGGAAGGCCCCACTTGGCATAAGCCCTCTAGGAGTTTGCCATTAACCCTACCACAGAGCCCTTAGTCCTCAGGGCTCAGGCCAAAAAACTACCAGGAAAGGAGTGAAACTCCAACCATTAGCAGAAAATGGGATTAAAGCTTTACTGAGCAAGGTCCTATCCACCAGAGCAAGACCCAGTTTTTCCCCTGGCCAGTCCATCCCATCAGGAAGCTAACACAAGCCTCTTAGCCTCCTCCATCAAAGGGCATACAGAAGAAGCAAAAAGAACCACAGTCCTACAGTGGCTAAAACAAAAACCACATTACAGAAAGTTCATCAGGATGAAAAGCATACTAAGTCCCAGATGAAGGGACAAGATAAAACCCCAGAAAAACAACAAAATGAAGTGGAGATAGGAAACTTTCCAGAAAAAGAATTCAGAATAAAGATAGTGAAGACGATTCAGGATCTCGAGAAAACAATAGAGAAGATGCAAGAAATGTTTACCAAAGACCCAGGAGAATTAAAGAACAAACAGAGATGAATAATACACTAGAAAGAATCAATAGCAGAATAACTGAGGCAGAAGAACAAATAAATGACCTGGAAGAAAGAATGGTGAAAATCAATGCTGCAGAACAGAATAAGGAAAAAAAAAAATGAAAAGAAACGAAGATAGCCTAAGAGACCTCTGTTCAGTTCAGTTCAGTCGCTCAGTCGTGCCCGACTCTTTGCAACCCCATAAATTGTAGCACGCCAGGCCTCCCTGTCCATCACCAACTCCTGGAGTTCACCCAAACTCATGTCCATCGAGTCAGTGATGCCATCCAGCCATCTCATTCTCTGTCATCCCCTTCTCCTCCTGCCCCAAATCCCTCCCAGCATCAGAGTCTTTTCCAGTGAGTCAACTCTTCGCATGATGTGGCCAAAGTATTGGAGTTTCAGCTTTAGCATCAGTCCTTCCAATGAACACCCAGGACTGATCTCCTTTAGAGTAGTTGAATCTCCTTGCAGTCCAAGGGACTCTCAAGAGTCTTCTCCAACACCACAGTTAAAAAGCACCAATTCTTCAGTGCTCAGCTTTCTTCACAGTCCAACTCTCACATCTATACATGACCACTGGAAAAAGCAAGAGACCTCTGAGACAACATTAAATGCACAAACAGTTGCAATATAGGGGTCCCAGAAAGAGAAGAGAGAGAGAAATTATGTGACAAATTACTTGAAGAGATACTACTTGAAAATTTCTCTAAAATGGGAAAGGAAATAGTCAACCAAGTCCAGGAAGCACAGAGTCGTCCTAGGCAGGATTAAACCAAGGAGGAAGATACCAAGACAAATTGTAACCAAAATGATAAAAATTAAGTCTCTCCCATCAGGAAGAGTCTCCCACTCATCCCTTCCAAAAGCCTCTTATCCATCAGAGGGCAGACAGAATGAAAACTACAATCACACAAAACTAACAAAACATCACATGGATCACAGCCTTGTCTCAAAAATTAAACTAAAAACCATGCCATGTAGGGCCAGCCAAGATGTAAGGATCATGGTGGAGAGTTCTGACAAAATGTGTTACACTGGAAAAGGAAATGGCAAACCACTTCAGTATTCTTGCCTTGAGAACCCCATGAACAGTATGAAAAGGCAAAAAGATAAGACAACTGAAAGACGAACTCCCCAGTTCGGTAGGTGCCCAATATGCTACTGGAGATCAGTGGAGAAGTAACTCCAGAAAGAATGAAGAAACAGCCAAAGCAAAAACAACACCCAGTTGTGGATGTGATAGGTGATAGAAGGAAAGTCCAATACTGTAAAAAAAACAATATTGCATAGGAATCTGGAATGTTAGGTCCTTAAATCAAGGTAAATTGGAAGTGGTAAAGGAGATCAGTAATGGGGGTTCATTGGAAAGACCGATGCTGAAGCTGAAACTCCAATACTTTGGCCACGTCATGTGAAGAGTTGACACACTGGAAAAGACTCTGATGCTGGGAGGGATTGGGGGCAGGAGGAGAAGGGGACGACAGAGAATGAGATGGCTGGATGCCATCATCGACTCAATGGACAGGAGTTTGAGTGAACTCCAGGAGTTGCTGATGGACAGGAAGGCCTGGTGTGCTGTGATTCATGGGGTGGCAAAAAGTCAGACATGACTGAGCGACTGAACTGAAGTGAACTGAAACAGACATGGCAAGAGTGAATATCAACACTTTAGAAATCAGTGAACTAAAATGGACTGGAATGAGCAAATTTAATTCAGATGACCATTATATCTACTACTGTGGGAAAGAATCCCTTAGAAGAAATGGAGTAGTTTTCATAGTCAACAAAAGAATCCAAAATGTAGTACTTGGATGCAGTCTTCAAAATGACAGAATGATCTCTGTTCTTTTACAAGGCAAACCATTCAATATCATAGTAATCCAAGTCTGTGCCGCAACAATTAATATTAAAGAAGCTGAAATTGAATGCAGAGTTCCAAAGAATAGCAAGGAGAGATAAGAAAGACTTCCTCAGTGATCAATGCAAAGAAATAGAGGAAAACAACAGAATAGGAAAAACAAGAGATCTCTTCAAGAAAATTAGAGATTCCAAGGGAACATTTCATGCAAAGATAGGCTCGATAAAGGAAAGAAATGGTATGGAACTAACAGAAGCAGAAGATATTAAGAAGAGGTGGCAGGAATACACAGAAGAACTGTACAAAAAAGATCTTCACGACCAAGATAGTCAAGATACCGTGATCACTGACCTAGAGCCAGACATCTTGGAATGTGAAGTCAAGTGGGCCTTAGAAAGCATCACTACAAACAAAGCTAGTGGAGGTGATGGAATTCCAGTTGAGCTATTTCAAGTCTTGAAAGATGATGCTGTGAAAGTACTGCACTCAATATGCCAGCAGATTTGGAAAACTCATCAGTGGCCACAGGACTGGAAGAGGTCAGTCTTCATTCCAATCCCAAAGGAACACAATGCCAAAGAATGCTCAAACTACCGCACAATTGCACTCATCTCACACGCTAGTAAAGTCATGCTCAAAATTCTCCAAGCCAGGCTTCAGCAATATGTGAACCATGAACTCCCAGATGTTCAAGCAGGTTTTAGAAAAGGCAGAGGCACCAGAGATCAAATTGCCAACATCCGCTGGATCATGGAGAAAGCAAGAGAGTTTCAGAAAAACATCTATTTCTGCTTCATTGACTATGCCAAAGCCTTTGACTGTGTGGATCACAATAAACTGTGGAAAATTCTGAAAGAGATGGGAATACCAGACCACCTGACCTGCCTCTTGAGAAACCTGTATGCAGGTCAGGAAGCAACAGTCAGAACTGTACATGGAACAACAGACTGGTTCCAAATAGGAAAAGGTGTACGTCGAGGTTGTATATTTTCACCTTGCTTATCTAACTTATATGCAGAGTACATCATGAGGAACGCTGGGCTGGAAGAAGCACAAGCTGGAATCAAGAAATTCCACAAGCTGGAATATCAATAACCTCAGATATGCAGATGACACTACCCTTATGGCAGAAAGTGAAGAAGAACTCAAAAGCCTTTTGATGAAAGGGAAAGAGGAGAGTGAAAAGGTTGGCTTGAAGCTCAACATTCAGAAAACCAAGATCATGGCATCTGGTCTCATCACTTCATGGGAAATAGATGAAAAACAGTGGAAACAGTGTCAGACTTTATTTTTTTGGGGCTCCAAAATTACTGCAGATGCTGATTGCAGCCATGAAATTAAAAGACGCTTGCTCCTTGGAAGGAAAGTTATGACCAACCTTGATAGTATATTAAAAAGCAGAGACATTACTTTGCCAACCAAGGTCCGTCTAGTCAAGGCAATGGTTTTTCCCGTGGTCATGTATGGATGTGAGAGTTGGACTGTAAAGAAAGCTGATCACCGAAGAACCGATGCTTTTGAACTGTGGGGTTGGAGAAGACTCTTGAGAGTCCCTTATACTGCAAGGAGATGCAACCAGTCCATTCTAAAGGAGATCAATCCTGGGTGTTCATTGGAAGGACTGATGCTGAAGCTGAAACTGCAATACTTTGGCCACCTCATGCGACGAGTTGACTCACTGGAAAAGACTCTGATGCTGGGAAAGGTTGGGGGCTGGAGGAGAAGGGGACGACAGAGAATGAGATGGCTGGATGGCATCACCGACTCTGTGGACATGAGTTTGAGTGAACTCCGGGAGTTGGTGATGGACAGGGAGGCCTGGCGTGCTGTGATTCATGGTGTCGCGGAGAGTCGGACATGACTGAGCGACTGAACTGAACTGAACTGAACTGATGATGACCTACAGGACCTTCTAGAACTAACACCAAAGAAAGATATCTTTTTCATCACAGGGGTCGGGAATGCAAAAGCAGGAAGCCAAGAGATACTTGGTGTCACAGGCAAGTTTGGCTTTGGAGTGCAAAAATGAAGCAGGGCAAAGGCTAACAAAGTTTTGTCAAGAGAATGCACTGGTCATAGCAAATTCGCTCTTCCAACAACACAAGAGACAACTCTACACACGGACATCACCAGATGTTCAATACCTAAATCAGATTGATTTTATTCTTTGAAGGCAAAGATAAAGAAGCTCTACACAGTCAGCAAAAACTAGACCTGGAGCTGTCTGTGGCTCATATCATGAACTTCTTATTGCAATCTTCAGAATAAATTGAAGACAGTAGGGAAAACAAGTAGGCCATTTAGATACGACCTAAATCAAATCCCTTACATTTATATAGTGGACTGACAAATAGACTCAAGCGATTAGATCTGATAGACAGAGTGCCTGGAAGATTATGGGTGGAGGTTCCTGACATTGTGCAGGAGGCAGTGATAAAGATTATCACCAAGAAAAATAAATGCAAAAAGGCAAAATGGTTGTCTGAGGAAGCCTTACAAATAGCTGACAAAAGAAGAGAAGCTTAAGGCAAAGGAGAAAAAGAAAGATATATTCACCTGAATGAAGAGTTCCAAAGAATAACGAGGAGAGGTAAGCAAGCCTTCCTCAGTGATCAATGCAAAAAAATAGTGGGAAACAATACTATTGGAAAGACTGCTGCTGATGCTGCTAAGTCACTTCAGTCGTGTCTGACTCTTAGCGACCCCATGGACTGCAGCCTACCAGGCTCCTCCGTCCATGGGATTTTCCAGGCAAGACTACTGGAGTAGGGTGCCATTGTCTTCTCCACTGGAAAGACTAGAGATCTCTTTAAGAAAATTAGAGATACGAAGGGAACATTTCATGCAAAGATGGGCACAAAAAAGGACAGAAATGGTATGAACCTAACAGAAGCAGAAGATATTAAGAAGAGGTGACGATACGCAGAACAATTATACAAAAAAGATCTTTGTGACCCAGTTTATCACGATGGTGTGATCACTCACCTAGAGCCAGATATCCTGGAATGCAAACACAAGTGGGCCTTAGGAAGTGTTAGGTAGATAGAATAGGGAAAAGGAGTCCAAAATGGCGGTGGCTAAAAGACAAGGAAGAGAAAAGCCTGCAAAAATAGAACAGAGGATGATCAAAGGAAGGTCTGAGGACCAGAGTGAGGACTTCAGGTAGAACAGCACTCTTGACTAAGCCCAATTTGCATAGAGCAGGCCCAGGGGGAGGAAAAAAACATATAAAAGGAGGAGCCAAAGCTCTTTCTCTCTCTCCCCCACGTCCATGCGTTCTTTCTCTCTCTTTCTCACTCTCTCTCCCTCCCACATGCGTACGCTCCTTCTCCCCCTCCCCCACCAACTCCGCACATGCTGGCGTGCTCCTCCATTCTCTTCTTTCCTTCGAGGATGGATTCTCCTGCTATCTTCCAAATAAAATAGAGCTGTAACACTGATTTGTCTAAGAGCTATGACGCTGTTTGTTCAAGACCCAAGAGCTGTGACACACCAAGGGCTTTAATGTCCGTTGCCCCAAATCATTGTTGTGACGAGACAAGAACCGAGGAGCATACGCTCGCCTGACAGGAAACATCACTATGAACAAAGCTAGTGGTGGTGATGGAATTCCAGCTAAGCTATTTCTAGTCCTAAAAGATGATGCTGTGAAAGTGCTATACTCAATATGCCAGCAAATTTGGAAAAGTCAGCACTGGTCACAGGACTGAAAAAGGTCAGTTCTCATTCCAATCCCAAAGAAAGGCAATGATAAAGAATATTCAAACTACCGCATGATTGTACTCATCTCATATGCTAGCAAAGTAATGCTCCAAACCCTCCAAGCAAGGTTTCAACAGTACATGAACCGAGAACTTCCAGATACTCAACCTGGATTTGAAAAGGCAGAGGAACCAAAGATCTAATGGCCAACATCCACTGGATTATAGAAAAACCAAGAGAGTTCCAGAAAAACATCTCCTTCTGTTTTATCGACTACGCCAAAGAATTTGACTGTATGGATCAAAACAAACTGTGGAAAATTGTCAAAGACATGGGAATACTAGACCACCTGACCTGCCTCCTGAGAAATTTGTATGCAGAAGCAACTGTTAGAATCAGACATGGAACAACAGACTGGTTCCAAATTGAGTAAGCAGAATGTAAAGGCTGTATATTGCCACCTTGCTTGTTTAACTTCTATGCAGAGTACATCATGTGAAATGCTGAGCTAAATGAAGCACAAGCTAGAATCAAGATTGCCAGGAGAAATATCAATAAACTCAGATATGCAGATGACACCACCCTATGGCAGAGAGCGAAGAGGAACGAAGGATTCTCTTGATGAAAGTGAAAGAGAGTGAAAAAACCTGGCTTAAAACTCAACATTAAGAAAACGAAGATTATGGCATCCGGTCCCATCACTTCATGTCAAATATGTGGGGCATCAGTGGAAACAGTGAGAGACTTTATTTTGGGGGGCTCCAAAATCACTGAAGATGGTGACTGCAGCCATGAAATTAAAAGATACTTGCTCCTTGGAAGAAGAGCTGTGACCAACCTAGACAGCATATTGAAAAGACATTACTTTGCCAACAACGGTCCGGAGATCAAATTGCCAACATCCGCTGGATCATGGAGAAAGCAAGAGAGTTCCAGAAAAACATCAATTTCTGCTTCATTGACTATGCCAAAGCCTTTGACTGTGTGGATCACAATAAACTGTGGAAAATTCTGAAAGAGATGGGAATCCCAGACCACCTGACCTGCCTCTTGAGAAACCTGTATGCAGGTCAGGAAGCAACAGTCAGAACTGTGCATGGAACAACAGACTGGTTCCAAATAGGAAAAGAAGTACGTCAAAGCTGTATATTATCACCTTGCTTATTTAACTTATATGCAGAGTACATCATGAGGAACGCTGGGCTGGAAGAAGCACAGGCTGGAATCAAGATTGCTGGGAGAAATATCAATAACCTCAGATATGCACATGACACTACCCTTATGGCAGAAAGTGAAGAGGAACTCAAAAGCCTCTTGATGAAAGTGAAAGAGGAGAGTGAAAAGATTGGCTTGAAGCTCAACATTCAGAAAACAAAGATCATGGCATCTGGTCCCATCACTTCATGGGAAATAGATGGGGAAACAGTGGAAACAGTGTCAGACTTTATTGTTTTGGACTCCAAAATTACTGCAGATGCTGATTGCAGCCATGAAATTAAAAGACACTTACTCCTTGGAAGGAAAGTTATGACCAACCTTGATAGTATATTAAAAAGCAGAGACATTACTTTGCCAACCAAGGTCCGTCTAGTCAAGGCAATGGTTTTTCCCGTGGTCATGTATGGATGTGAGAGTTGGACTGTGAAGAAAGCTGATCACCGAAGAATTGATGCTTTTGAACTGTGGTGTTGGAGAAGACTCTTGAGAGTCCCTTATACTGCAAGGAGATGCAACCAGTCCATTCTAAAGGAGATCAATCCTGGGTGTTCATTGGAGGGACTGATGCTAAAGCTGAAACTGCAATACTTTGGCCACCTCATGCGATGAGTTGACTCACTGGAAAAGACTCTGATGCTGGGAAAGGTTGGGGGCGGAAGGAGAAGGGGACGACAGAGAATGAAATGGCTGGATGGCATCACCGACTCTGTGGACATGAGTTTGAGTGAACTCCGGGAGTTGGTGATGGACAGGGAGGCCTGACGTGCTGTGATTCATGAGGTCGCAAAGAGTCGGACATGACTGAGGGACTGAACTCAACTCAGTCAAAGTTATGGTTTTACCAATAGTCATGTATGGATGTGAGAGTTGAACCATAAAGAAGGCTGAACACCAAAGAATTGATGCTTTTGAACTTGGTTTTGGAGAATACTCTTGAGAGTCTCTTGAAATGCAAGGAGATCCAACCAGTCCATCCTAAAGGAAATAAGTCCTGAATATACATTGGAAGAACTGATGCTGAAGCTGAAGCTCCAGTACTCTGGCCACCTTATGAGAAAAAATGACTCCTTGGAAAAGTCCCTGATACTGGGATATATTGAATGCTGGAAGTGAAGGGGACAACAGAGGATGAGATGGTTGGATGGCATCATCGACTTGATGGACATGAGTTTGAGTAAATTCCAGGAGTTTCTGATGGACAGGGAAGCCTGACATGCAGCTGTCCATGGAGTTGCAAAAAGTCAGACATTTCTGAGCGACTGAACTGAACTGAAAGACAAAGAGAAAATATTAAAGGCAACAAGGGAAAAGCAATAAATAACATACAAGGGAACTCCCATCATTCTATTAGTGGATTTCTCAACAGAATATCTACAAACTAGAAGGGAATGGCATGATATATATAAAGTGATGAAAGAGAAGTAACTATAACTCTGAATATTCTACCCAGCAAGACTCTAATTCAGAGTTGATGGAGAAATCAAAAACTTTCCAGACAAGCAAGAGTTAAGAGAATTCAGCACCACCAAACCAGCTTTACAACAAATGCTAAAGGAACTTCTCTAGGCAGGAAACATAAAAGAAGGGAAGACCTACAGAAAATAAACCCAAAACAATTAAGAAAATAGTAATAGGATCATACATATAGATAATTACCTTGAATGTAAATGGATTAAATGCACAAACCAAAAGATATAGATTGGCTGGGCAGATGGAAACATGGGCACATATACACTTCCAGTTACCTCAAAACTCTGCTTGACCCCCCCAAAATTGTGTCAGATTTTATGTAATTATTTTATATTGTTAGGTTAATCATGTTTCCATTTTGACTTGCAATTGTAATTATCTTATATTTTGTCTGGCTATTGATTGTGAAAACTGATAAAACATCTTTTACTATTGTGATTATGTAACTATTACTCTCTTAATACCATTGCATCATGATTCAGTTCAGTTCAGTTCAGTTCAGTCGCTCAGTCGTGTCCGACTCTCCGCGACCCCATGAATCACAGAACGCCAGGCCTCCCTGTCCATCACCAACTCCCGGAGTTCACTCAAACTCATGTCCACAGAGTCGGAGAAGCCATCCATCCATCTCATTCTCTGTCGTCCCCTTCTCCTCCCGCCCCCAACCTTTCCCAGCATCAACAGAAAAACAAGAGAACTCTTTATCTCCTAAACTACAATTTAATAGAAAAATCTGTAATCAGTATTTAAAACCTAGATGCATATCAGAATTATCTTGGAATTTTTTAAAAAATACAAATGTCCAGATACTGCTTTTGTTCTCCAGAGCCCTAGATATGTTTCTAATGAGCAGTCATGTTTCGAATCAACTGGACTATGTGATGAATGTCACTTCACACTATTTGATATTTTTTGTGTTTCCCCTGATAGAATGTTTGCTTGTTCTTGGTCCATATCTCTGCATTATCAATCATTTTATATTATTTAGTTTAATAGCTCTTTAGTAACTTCTCAAATTAAGAAAAAAGAAATAATTATGTTATTCTTAAATGCTTTCAGTTGCACATGTGTGCTGTTTTTTAATTTTTACTTTGTGTGGGCTTTAAAATATCTCTTAATTGTACACTGAAGTAAAACGTTATTTACAAAAAAGTGACCATTTTAGATGTATTTTTTTCTCTACTTTTTAATACACACTTAAAATAATGTTGATATTAAGGGCTTGAATACGGTTTTAGAAAAAATAGTAATGTATCTATTCTCAGAATATTAGCTTACAGTAATTTTTTTCAAGATGATTTTGTCCACAAACATAATTATTTCAAAGTGTTAATGTTATTCATTTAAATATATGTAATCTGTTCTTTTCATGGGAGTATAGACTTAGGAAAAGATATCCTAATTCATTAGCTTAAAATGAATGACAAACTCTACTGTATAAAGAATCCAGCTTCTCCATAGTGGCTGTACTAGTTTGCATTCCCACCAACAGTGTAAGAGGGTTCCCTTCTCTCCACATCCTCTCCAGCATTTATTGCATGTAGACTTTTGGATAGCAGCCATTCTGACTGGTGTGAAATGGTATCTCATTGTGGTTTTGATTTGCATTTCTCTGATTGAGGGATGTTGAGCATTTTTTCATGTGTTTGTTAGCCATCTTTATGTCTTCTTTGGAGAAATGTCTGTTTAGTTCTTTGGCCCATTTTTTGATTGGGTCATTTATTTTTCTGGAATTGAGCTGCAGGAGCTGCTTGTATATTTTGTGTGGAGATTCCTCAAAAAACTGGAAATAGAACTGCCATATGATCCAGCAATCACACTCCTGGGCATACACACCGAGGAAACCAGAATTGAAAGAGACACATGTACTCCAATGTTCATTGCAGCACTGTTTATAATAGCCAGGACATGGAAGCAACCTAGATGTCCATCTGCAGACGAATGGATAAGAAAGCTTTGATACATATACACAATGGAGTATTCAGTTCAGTTCAGTTCAGTCACTCAGTCGTGTCCGACTCTCTGCGACCCCATGAATCACAGCACACCAGGCCTCCCTGTCCATCACCAACTCCCGGAGTTCACCCAAATTCATGTCCATAGAGTCGGTGATGCCATCCAGCCATATCAGCCATTTAAAAGAATGCATTTGAACCAGTTCTAATGAGGTGGATGAAACTAGAGCCTATTATACAGAGTGAAGTAAGCCAGAAAGAAAAACACCAATACAATATACTAACGCATATATATGGAATTTAGAAAGATGCTAATGATAACCTTGTATACGAGACAGCAAAAGAGACACAGAACAGTCTTTGGGACTCTGTGGGAGAGGGTGAGGGTGGGATGGTTTGGGAGAATGGCATTGAAACATGTATATTATCATACGTGAAATGAATCGCCAGTTTACGGTAGATGCATGTTACAGGATGCTCGGGGCTGGTATGCGGGGATGACACAGAGGGAGGATAAGGGGAGGAGGGAGGTGGGAGGGGGTTCTGGAGGGGGAACTCATGTACACCCGGGGCGGATTCATGTCAATGTATGGCAAAACCAACAAATATAATATTGTAAAATAATTAGCATCCAATAAAAATTAAAAAAAAAAAGAATCCAGCTTCTATCATTCCAGAAGTTAACAAATCCTGAATACATTTTAAAGAAAACTTTGAACACTGACTAATACATGGTATAGCTACAGCTCAGTTGTTTCTTTCCTCTATTTAATTTAACTCAATTATGCCACTTGCATTGAGGTAAATAGTGCAATTTATTAAAAATGTCAAATTTCACATTTCACTCCTTTGATTGATTTCAGCTATTTAGAAATTATGGCTTTGTACTTGTTGCCTCATTTTAGCAAACAGCACAGCTTGCAGGACTTCTACTTTTTTCATATTTATTGAATTTTTTTTTAACTAAAGCTTGTATACTTAAGGATATTTTACTTACTTCTATGTGAATATTTATAATTTTTAAAAGGCAAAAGAATTGGCTGAGTTGCTTTTAACGATATTTGTTTCTTCCATTTCTGCTCTCTGCTCAGTTCAGTTCAGTTCAGTTCAGTCACTCAGTCGTGTCCAACTCTTTGCGACCCCATGAATTACAGCACGCCAGGCCTCCCTGTCCATCACCAACTTCCAGAGTTCACTCAAACTCATGTCCATTGAGTCGGTGATGCCATCCAGCCATCTCATTCTCTGTCGTCCCCTTCTCCTCCCACCCCCAATCCCTCCCAGCATCAGAGTCTTTTCCAGTGAGTCAACTCATCGCATGAGGTGGCCAAAGTATTGCACTTTGAACTTTAGCATCAGTCCTTCCAATGAACACCCAGGATCAATCTCCTTCAGAATGGACTGGTTGGATCTCCTTGCAGTCCAAGGGACTCTCAAGAGTCTTCTCCAACACCACAGTTCAAAAGCATCAATTCTTCAGCAATCATCTTTCTTCACAGTCCAACTCTCACATCCATACATGACCACTGGAAAAACCATTGCCTTGACTAGACGGACCTTGTTTGGCAAAGAAATGTCTCTGCTTTTTAATATACTATCAAGGTTGGTCATAACTTTCCTTCCAAGGAGTAATCCTCTTTTAATTTCATGGCTGCACATAACATCTGCAATTATTTTGGAGCCCCAAAAAATAAAGTCTGACACTGTTTCCACTGTTTCCCCATCTATTTCCCATGAAGTGATGGGACCAGATACCATGATCTTTGTTTTCTGAATGTTGAGCTTCAAGCCAACCTTTTCACCCTCCTCTTTCACTTTCATCAAGAGGCTTTTTATTTCCTCTTCACTTTCTGCCATAAGGGTGGTGTCATCTGCATATCTGAGGTTATTGATATTTCTCCCAGCAATCTTGATTCCAGCTTGTGCTTCTTCCAGCCCAGCGTTCCTCATGATGTACTCTGCATATAATTTAAAAAGCAGGGTGACAATATACAACCTCAGTATTCCTTAAATACTGAGGAGATATTCAGATTAACCTAAGTGAGCTTTTTCTCTCCTACTCAGAGTTTGGGGGATTGACTAATATCAGATTCTGAAAGAAATTAAATCAAAGTCTATGCCCAAATACAATATGAATGTCAGACACAAAAACTATCCTTTCATCACAGGGACCCCAATATCTGCAGAAAGAAATAAAATACATAGAATGTATCTGTCTTAGAAACAGAAACTCAAATATTTTTCATTTCATGGCAACAGCCAAGTTCAGCTCTTATGAATGAGGCTTTAAATATTAATATAGGATTCTGCTTCACTTAAAAAGAAGCACCATATGTAAGTGTGAAACTGGAATCAAAATTATACATTTATAAATTATTTTTACTTCAAAATACCACCATCTTTTTCAGCTGACTATTGTAATTGTTATAAAATATCCACTTCAACAATTTAAAGATTACGCTATTTAGAAATCTTAACTAATAATAGTGATAATAATAATGTGCTATATTGTATCTCTAAATAGATGTAAGTGTGATAATGATGGAGGAAGAGTTGGATCTCATTGTTTTTTGTATTTGTATGAGCCCAATGATTGCAATTTTTGGAAGTGCTTGCTTTCATCAGCTGAGATAACATTGTCTTTATAGAAAGAAGAAAGTGAAAGTCCTGTCCCATTCTTTGGGACCCCATAGACTGTATAGTCCATGGAATTCTCCAGGCCAGAATACTGAGTGGAGTGGGTAGCATTTCCCTTCTCCAGGGTACCTTCCCAACCCAGGGATTGAACTCAGTTCTCCTTCATTGCAGGAGGACTCTTTACCAGCTGAGCCACAAGGGAAACCCAAACATACTGGAGTGGGTATCCTATCCCTTCTCCAGGGGATCTTCCTGATTCAGGAATCAAACTATGGTCTCCTGCATTGCAGGAAGATTCTTTACCAATTGAGCTAATAGGGAAGTCTTGTAGAAACACCTTTTAAATATTATTTAGCCAATCCAATCCTAAGACTTCTACAGGCAACATAAAATTTTCCTTTGTTTTGAATTAATCATTTAGACAATGTATTATCTACAGTTAATGCTCTTCTACAACATGTTTGTCTTCTACGAAATCTTCTTTGATTAGAACCAGATTAAAAGATAACTTTTTTCACTGCCTCTCAATTAAAAATTTCCTGTCATCAACATGTCACGTTTTCCAAAATATTAACCTTCATAGGTCGGAGAAGGCAATAGCAAGCCACTCCAGTACTCTTGCCTAGAAAATCCCATGGATAGAGGAGCCTGGTAGGCTGCAGTCCGTGGGGTTGCTAGGGGTCGGACACGACTGAGCGACTTTACTTTCACTTTTCCCTTTCACACATTGGAGAAGGAAATGGCAACCCACTCCAGTGTTCTTGCCTGGAGAATCCCAGGGACGGGGGAGCCTGGTAGGCTTCCGTCTATGGGGTCACACAGAGTCAGACACGACTGAAGTGACTTAGCAGCAGTAGCAGCAGCAACCTTCATAGGTATTGTATATCAGTTCAATCACAATATCCTTTTGAGCCCTTTCCCCCTTGTCTTCTTTACTGGAGAAATACCAGATAAATTATTTGAATTCCCTGTGTTCAAACAGCTTTCAGTGGTGCAAAGATTCATGCAGCAAATCTGGCCAATCATATGGAGGCTTAAGTCCTTGTATCCTAAGCAAACATCTGCCCTCATTTTTCTCCTGCCTCCTTGCTCCTGCCTGAAATACAGATTTGATGTATGGAAGTAGAGTAATGATCCTCCACTACTAGGTCAAAGGTAACATATGAAGAAACAGCAGAAAGGAGTAAGTCTGCATCCTTTTGAATATTAAGCAGCTGCATAAACTCTGATCTGCCTATTTTTGATTTTCTTATTATGAAAGATAGTAAATTCCTTTGTTTAGGCACTTTTCTGAGTTATTCTGTTACTCGCAGACAAAAATAGAATCCCATTCAGAGAAATAGCCTTTCTACAGGGATGTAAGTAAGAATTATCTCTCAGTCAGATCCAACTCTGCGACCCCATGGACTGTAGTCCACCAGGCTCCTCTACCTTGGGATTCTCGAGGCAAGAATACTGTAATGGGTTGCCATTCCCTTCTTCAGGGTCTAAAGAGAAAATGATAAAAGAGACAGGAAATGGAGAGATGAGACATGAGAGTCTCTGAGTTGAATAGAACTATAGATAACTGGAAGAGGACTTAGAAATATTATCAAGGCCTTTCATTTCATATAAGAGGAAATTAATGCCTGCAACAGTAAGAAAAATTGCCCAAATCTTATATCGCACACAAAAATAAACTCAAAATGGATTAAAAGCTTAAAAATCTCCTTCACATTGGTCTTGAGAATAGCTTCTTGGATATGACAACAGAAGGAAAAACAGAAGCTTTTGCACAGTAAAAAATTAAAAGTGAAAAGGTAATTTGGAACGCCTATAAGTCAACAGCAAAAACTTCCAAAATAACACATCTAAAAAATGAGCAAAGTACCTGAATAGACATTCCTCTAAAGAAATCATACAAATGGCCAAGAGGTATATGAAAAGATGTTCCCAATAATTAATTGTCAAAGAAATGCAAATGAAAACCCCATGAGATACCAACTTATATTGTTTAAATGACTATTATCAAAAAACAAAAGATAGGTGTTGGTGAAAATGTGGAGAAATGAAAGTCTTTGCATACTGTTGCTGGTAATGTAAAATGCTGTAGCCTCTATGGAAGTCTAGGAGTTTGCTTCTGACTTGCCTGATACATCAGAATGCAGTGGTCTAACGGCTGCCAAAGCATGTGTATGCAAACATTTTATGTAAAGACCCAAATACTAAATGCTTTAGTTGTTGCAATCCATAAAGTCTCTGCTGCCACTACTCAACTCTGTCCGTATGTACTTAAAGCCTTGTAGCCAACTTCAAAATAGGCAATACTCTGTGTATCACATAGATAATACAAAGAGAATGAGTGAAGCTGTGTCCGTAAAACTTTACTTATACAAACTGATTTGGTCCTTGAGCTTGGTCTGAGGCATCCAGCTTCTGCACAAGCCTGAGAGATGCTTGCTTTTTTCCCACACTCTTTTTTTTTTTTTTTAACTTATTGAAGCTACTGAAATGTATGGACCTTAAACCCACCAGCTTACCTACACTGTTTCTGCAGCAGGTGGCTGTTAGATGAGTTAAGGGAAATAATCACAGTAGTATGTATTCATATTCATTTCACTGCCAGTTAGCCTTTCTCATTCTGTTCTGATCACCCCAAGATCGGAAAGCCTACCAAATGTTTCTACTCCTCAAATTCAGACTCCATGACAGACCAGTTCTTGGATTATAGTGCTTTTGTTTTTGTTCTATCTTTCACATTAAGGAATAAAAATAAAAGCTTCCTCTTCCTTGTCTTCACCCTATCACTGATAGGGTGGATGGAGCCCACCACCAATTCAAGCTTTCGCTGGATAGTATCACTTCTTTTAGTTTTGATTGAGTTGTATAAGAATCTACATGAGAAGAATCTAGCCTGAAAGACCTAGCTTGAAATTGAAATTCTTGCACCAATGAGAGTCCCTTGGACAGCAAGATCAAACCAGTCAATCCTAAAGGAATCAATCCTGAATGTTCATTGGAAGGACTGATGCTGAAGTTGAAACTCCGATACTTTAGCCATCTGATGCGAAGAGCTGACTCATTGAAAAGACCCTGATGCTGGGAAAGATTGATGATAGGAGGAGAAGCGGGTGACAGAGGATGAGACGGCTGGATAGCATCACCAACTCAATGGACATGAGTTTGAGCAAACCCTGGGAAATAGTGAAGGACAGGGAAGCCTGATGTGCTGCAATCCACGGGGTTGCAAAGAATTGGACATGACTGAGAAACTTAACAACAACGGTGCTCACAGAAGCTAGGGCACACCATCATGGTGCATGATAATAAATACAGAAAAATCTCCAAAGAATTTACTTATGTTTCTTCTTTTCATTTAACCACCAGGCAATGGTTTGTTCAATCCCTGAAAAGGCAAAGCATTTCTTCAGTGGAGATGAGCTATTGATTGTTTTATACTAATCTGCCCATGAGGAAGAATATAAGACCCAAAACAGCCGATATAGGATGAGGGCTCACATATCCTTACAAAAAATGTCTGAAAAAGTCAGACTTTTCTAGGTTTCAGTATTGTCTTTAATCTCTAATTTAAACATTCCAACACCAGAATACCTTAACAGCTAAAGAAAGAAAGATAAAATTATCAGGAACACATGAAAACATAGAAGACATTCTGAAATGCACCCCAGAAAGCTCGTTAAATACACTCTAGTCTTCCCTAATTATCCCAGTGGCCTACTAGGAGCTTCTTGTAACATCATAATAAAAAGGATATTTTTAACTGGCAAATGCTCAAGCTTTCATCAAATTATTTGGGAGCAAGAATTCCATTTCTTGCTAAATAAAAAGATTTCATGTATAGGAGATTCAACATAAGGTAGCAAAGAGCTTTGATTATTATATTTCAGAGCCCGGGAGTCAAATGTAAAAGCTAAAAGAAAATTCTGTTCCTCTGTGGGGAACACTCCACAGAACAAAGACCTTTTACTACCCAGGACTTTTCTGAGTTTTAGATGTTGATTTTCCTCACTTTTCTTTTCAAGATCAGAATGTCTCTATTAGTGCCTTTTAGACAGGAATACCATGCAGAGAATTGAAAGGGCACCACAGACTGAAAAGCATGACTTATTGTATATATTATATGCATTGCAATTTATTTAATTATAAAGCTATTCCAATTCATCTATATTTTCTTTGGCTAACAGTATCTGCTAAAAACCCGCAAACTGAATAACATAAGTGAAAATGAAGCCAATCAGTCACTTAAAGACCCTGCATTGGGGTTTCATTTCTAAATGAAGGGGTGAAAGAGACAAAGAGGGGGAACGTATAATTTCATATGGTACCACATGTGTTTACATATCCATATATGCATAGGTATATGTATAGATACAAAGAAAAGGATTACATGGATGGCTCTATGTCCATGTGTGCATGTGTATATAGATAGATAAAGACTTTTCCTAATTTAGTAAAGTCTGTGGCTTAAGCATTTACAATTTTTTGTTTTCATTAGAACTGAGAGATTAGAAGTTAAGCATATGTAAAAAAAAAGAAAAACAGTGCTTTACAGAAACTTCAAAATCCCAAATATAAGCGAGGATTCCAGCTAGTACAGATATATATTAATTCTCTATGATTTACTTATTGTATTTAAATTTAAATAGAATATAATAAAATACTAAATTCACTCTCTTCCCAGAAAGAGAACATGTTATCAAACCTCTGAATTCTACTAAGTTGTGAGATCAATACTAAAAATGGTGGCAAAATAATACAGTGAAGTGTTAGCTGATTTACTTGTGTCAAACTAATCTCTCATAAACAACAAATGTTTCTGTAAATCATAAGACACTAGAAGCCTCCACTGTTCAAATCACACGCCCTAGGAGTTTGTGCTAACTGAAAATATGATGGAGGATCCCTAATGATCACTGACTAAATTTAAGGAACTGACGCAACTGTCAGCATATATGAAATGGGTGTTTCTGTGGCTGCCAATAAAAATGTAGTCAGACAAAGAATAACTGTTTGGGGAAAGGGCAGTGCACCATAGCTGAGAGAGACACACAACGCAAAGACATACCAAAATGTTCCAACTAGTTTGCTCCCAAAGACAAAAGCAAAATCCATGCAGCCAAATGCATACAACAACTCAGAGCTCTTGAATAAGTCAAGATATTAGTTAGGAGTCAAAACAATAGGCTATTTAGTCCTATTGGACTAAATGTCCTATTGGACTAAACATATGGAGAAAACTTACCATATGCTCACAAGACGAATAAGTATTTATTTTTTCCCCCAAGTGCCATGCTTGGTGACAATGAGTAAAAACAGAAAGCTTTTGGAGAAAACGCTATCGAAGCCCATAGCAGTTACTGTTAGAAAAAATAAAGAGGACAGTGCCCACTCAAATGTGAATGTTTCCCATGAAATCAAAAGGTCCACTTGGGCTCCCAACCATGATCCAACTGTGTATAAGGGAAAGAGAGCTGTTCAATACAAGAAAATAAAATAACGCACTGTGCCAATTATATTCAGGATGTTGATTAAAAACATAAGCTCTAAAATCACACACGTGAGTTGCTATGAAGCCTCAGACAAATAACTCAGTATTTCTCCTAAACATTAAATTCTACATCTGTGAAATGGCATAAAAATAGTATATAAAACATAGGGATGATGAGAGAATAAAATGGGTAAATACATGTAGTTTTTCAAGAATGTTTGGCAAGAAGTGTTTTTTAAGTTAGCAGTTGTTATAAAAACTCTGGTTTGCAAAAAGAGTAAATGACTAGGCATATAAAATCACCAAAACCTCAATGAAAATAGGAATTTAGGTAACAGTGAAGAAGAGCTCCATGTTTGATGTCTTTATCTATAACTCAAGTAAATAAAATCACTACTTCAAATTCTTTCTTACCTTAAATATTTTCCTTATTAGCAACAGAGTAAATCTAAGAGTATATAGGTGCCAGCTTTTATAAAGGGGCAGTGAGAGGGTAATTGTAAAAACAAGTAATACAAGTTCTTATGTTGATCACTCTATATCTCCCCATGTATTTACAGTTTTACTGATATTACAAATACTCACAATCCACCATCACTCTTTCTGCATTTTTTAAAAAAATAGTCTCATTTCCTTTACCTAAAGTTGTAATTTTAGGTTGTATTGACTGTCCTATTGCCATAATTTATGTTCATTTTTAAAAGATATCTTTAAAAATCTTCAAATCAATCTTTTTCAGTAACAATGAGATTATGTTTTCCTGAGCACTATCAATTACTTCATAACAAACTGCAATGTTTTATATTTTTCAACCAACCCATAAATTATGTCACCTCCCATCAGGATAATTGCTGTGATTTTTTTTTTAATGAGACTCCATTTATGATGTCATGTTAGCATGTTCAGTGATGTCCAACTCTTTGTGACCCCATGGACTGCAGCCCGCCAGTTTCCTCTGTCCATGGGATTCTCCAGGCAAGAACACTACAGTGGGTTCTAGTATGGGGTCATGCCCTCTTCCAGGGGATTTTCCCAACCCAGGGAATGAACCCTCATCTCCTGTGAACCTTGGCAGGCAGGTTCTATATCACTGAGCCACCTGGGAAGCTCATTTATGAGGTAACTTGTAACAGATATCTCATAAAAAAATATCATTATGCATTGGAGTAAGTCTTGTATCTTAGATAAACAAAGGTGACTGTCTTTAAGGGGTTTTTTTTGTCTATTTTGTGTGTTTGTTTGGTTTTTGTTTTGTTTTCCCTTTTGCTTGCCTCGACGCATATCACCCATCTGGCTTTTGGTGACATGATCACAAATAACACATAAAACAGAGTTTAACTTTTTCCTACAAAGGGATCAGATGTGTCCTCAATTCTCACATTTCCAATAATTTCCAAATACGTCTGTCATCATATCATCTAGGAAACAGGGCCTAATGTTTACTGCATACGTCATAGTTTCTAGTGGAAATTCTTTGGAGAAGATGGTCAAAAAGAAAGAAAAAGACAAAATTGAGAAAGATGCTCACTGGTTACTTTCAAAGACCAAACAGAGATAAATCTTGTTACTTTAAAAAATATAGACCTTTGTGTATAGGATGAACATCATGACTTGTATTTACCAGGACAGTTCTAATTTCTCATATTCTGACCCCTTACTCATAAGTACACAGTCAGGATCTGTGCCCTAAGCTTGGGTCAAAATGTTGTGTCAGTGTAATTGTGGCTGAGGTCATATGATGTTTTTCTTGCCAACACCTTGACATGTAATTTTTGGTGCCTAGAATACTAAACAAGTATATAATCAATCTTTTTCTTGGTCAGGTACTCACCGTAAGTAGGATTCTTCACCATCTTTGCATCTCTCCTTCCTGTTGACAGAAAAGGCAGTGGGTATATTTTTTGTTTATTTGTTTTAGTTTCTCCACAGTCTGAATGAAAGAAAAGAAAGCAAAAGAATTCAGAGAATGAAATAGATAGGGAAAATGTATATTAGAAATTCAAAGAGCCTATTTGTCGGTGGCATGGCAAGTACTGTCTTCCTTCTGAACAGCTTTGGATTTCTTAGGTATCTCACTCAGCAGGTAAAGTACAACTGGAATAACCATGGCCAACCCTGCTGCTGAGGACCATTCTACCCGCTCCACTCCTCCAGTTCATCTTCTCTTCATCACTGAGCAGAAGAGGATGGGTGGAGGCAGGGCAGAAGTAAGTGGTTGATCTACTTTGGGATCCCACCCTTGTTATTCAGATTCTAATTCTCAGCCAGCAAGTAAGTTTTAAACAGCTATCTGAGGACAGCAGGAATTGTGTTAGACTTTTCCATTTCCCAGAACACTGAAAGCTCTGACTTTCTGACACCCAGCCTTCAAGTGTAACAAAGGCAGGACATTTGACACCTGAAGAAAAAAGCTGCTGTATCACCAGTCTACAACAAAGTGGATGAAACAGTAATAAAATAACAGGTGTCAAATAAGATTAAATGGGACATACATGACCTCAGCTCAACACTAGCTGTGGGTTCATTAGAACTGCACAAGATACATGGAGACGATTCCATGGTTCCAACACAATTGTACTGCCTCTAGAAAAATGTTAAAGCAATGGAATCCACATTAGCAGACAATAATCACTCCATCCAGAGCTATTTATTTTTATCAAGAGAAAACTAGTCCTTCTGTCTTCCTCTACACATCTTCCTTAATCATTGATATGACACACAGTCACTATAACAGAGTCAAGTGAGGTGTGTATTTTTTCTTCTCAAAGGCAGTCAGCTCTAATCTTTGTCAAAGTGTACACACTCCTCGTCAGTCACATGAAAGTCTGTTCAGGCATAATGATTCCGTGGTCTATACTCTGTCATACTCCACTTCGCCGGCAATTTACTTCATCATTGTCAGTCCGATCCACCCATTTTTGCTCTTGTCCGACTACCTTCACACTCATAAAAGTAGCAGATGCAAACACGCCATTAATACAGTCGACTTTTTCCTTAATTTGCTCAGATGGCTGAGTGATTTTTATTCATGAGGCAGCCTCAAATTTCAGAATTTTAATGAAGTAAGAATATTTCATTATAAAAATGATATCAAACAATTTATTTATTCATCAATTTAATACATAATTCCTTCCAATAAGTTTTCCAAGTAAACTTGAGTGGAGAGTGTGATGTTCCCTTTCTCTTGGTATAGCTATTGTTTTAAGACCACTTTTCTAATGTCAAATACACACAATACAGTACTATTAACCATAGTCACATGGTTGTACAGTAGACCTCCAGAACTTATTCATCCTGCAAATTGAAATTTTGTACACTTTGACCAATATCTCCACTCCCAAACATCTAGCAACCACAATTGTACTTTCTTTTACTTTTAGGGGTTTAACCTCTTTAGTTTGCATATATAAGTAGAATCATACAGTATTTGTCTTTCAGTCTCCGGTTTATTTCACTCCGCATAATGTGATACAGTTTTATTGATGCTATTTCAAATAACGAAGTAGATCTTAAGTGTTCCAACCATACCCAAAAAGGAAAAAAAAACCAACAATAAGGTAATGGACATGTCAATTAGCTTGATTGTAGTAATCATTTCAGTGTATATGTACATCAAAACATCACACTGTATACTTTACATATATAAAATTTATTTAAAAACATAACCTCCTCAAAAAGGTATGCTGTATTTTATACTTCTGAAATGAGATTATTAGCCTATATCCATACATAAAAGTACATTCTTTTAAAAGCTATAGTTCAGTTCAGTCTCTCCACTGTGTCCGACTCTTTGGGACCCCCTGCACGGCAGCACACCAGGCCTCCCTGTCCATCACCAACTCCCAGAGTATCCCCAAACCCATGTCCATTGAGTCTGTAATGCAATCCAACCATCTCATACTCTGTCGTCCCCTTCTCATACTGCCCTCTGTCTTTCCCAGCATCAGGGTCTTTTCAAATGAGTCAACTCTTCACATCAAGTGGGCAAATTATTGGAGTTTCAGCTTCAACATCAGTCCTTCCAATGAACATCCAGGACTGATCTCCATTAGGATGGACTGGTTGAATCTCCTTGCAGTCCAAGGGACTGTCAAGAGTCTTCTCTGACATCACAGTTCAAAAGCATCAATTCTTCTGCACTCAGCTTTCTTTATAGTTCAACTCTCACATCCATACATGACTACTGGAAAAACCATAGCCTTGACTAGATGAACCATTGCTGACAAAGTAATGTCTCTGCTTTTTAACATGCTGCCTAGCTACGTCATAACTTTCCTTTCAAGGAGTAAGTGTCTTTTAATTTCATGGCTGCAATCAGCATCTGCAATGATTTTGGAGCCCCTCAAAATAAAGTCTGACACTGTTTCCATTGTTTCCCCATCTATTTCCCAAGAAGTGATGGGACCAGATGCCATGATCTTAGTTTTCTAAATGTTGAGCTTTAAGTCAACTTTTCCACTCTCCTCTTTCACTTCATCAAGAGGCTCTTTAGTTCTTCTTCACTTTCTGCCATAAGCGTGGCGTCATCTGTATATCTGAGGCTATTGATATTTCTCTCAGCAATCTTGATTCCAGTTTGTGCTTCATCAAGCCCAGCATTTCTCATGATGCACACTGAATATAAGTTAAATAAGCAAGGTGACAATATACAGTCTTGACATACTCCTTTTCCTATTTGGAACCAGCCTGTTGATCCATGTCCAGTTCTAACTATTGCTTCATGACCTGCATACAGGTTTCTCAAGACACAGGTCAGGTGGTCTGGTATTCCTATTTCTTTCACAATTTTCCAGTTTATTTTCCACAATTTTCCACAATGATCCACACTGTCAAAGGCTTTGGTATAATCAATAATGCAGAAATAGATGTTTTTCTGGAACTCTCTTGCTTTCTCCATGATCCAGCGGATGTTGGCAATTTGATCTCTGGTGCCTCTGCCTTTTCTAAAACCTGCTTGAACATCTGGAAGTTCACGGTTCATGTATTCCGAAGCCTGGCTTGGAGAATTTTGAGCATGAATTTACTAGCGTGTGAGATGAGTGCAATTGTGCGGTAGTTTGAGCATTCTTTGGCATTGCCTTTCTTTGGGATTGGAATGAAGACTGACCTTTTCCAGTCCTGTGGCCACTGCTGAATTTTCCAAATTTGCTGGCATATTGAGTGCAGCACTTTCACAGCATCATCTTTCAGGATTTGAAATAGCTCAACTGGAATTCCATCACCTCCTCTAGCTTTGTTCATTGTGATGCTTCCTAAGGGCAACTTGACTTTACATTGCAGGATGTTTGGCTCTAGGTGAGTGATCTCACCATCATGATTATCTGTGTCATGAAGCTCTTTTTTGTATAGTTCTTCTGTGTATTCCTGCCACCTCTTCTTAATATCTTCTGCTTCTGTTAGGTCCATACCATTTCTGTCCTTTATTGAGCCCATCTTTGCATGAAATATTCCCTTGGTATCTCTAATTTTCTTGAAGAGGTCTCTAGTCTTTCCCATTCTACTGTTTTCTTCTATTTCTTTGCATTGATCGCTGAGGAAGGTTTTCTTATCTCTTCTTGCTATTCTTTGGAATTCTGCATTCAGATGGGTATATCTTTCCTTTTCTCCTTTGCTTTTGGCTTCTCTTATTTTCACAGCTATTTGTAAGGCCTCCTCAGACAGCCATTTTGCTTTTTTGCATTTCTTTTTTTGTGGATGGTCTTGATCCCTGTCTCCTATACAATATCCCGAACCTCCATCCATAGTTCATCAGGCACTCTGTCTATCAGATTTAGACCCTTAAATCTATTTCTCACTTCCACTATGTAATCATAAAAGATTTGATTTAGGTCATACCTGAATGGTCTAGTGGTTTCCCCCACTTTTTTCAATTTAAGTCTGAATTTGGCAATAAGGAGTTCATAACCTGAGCCACTGTCTGCTCCCAGTCTTGTTTTTGTTGACTGCATAGAGCTTCTCCATTTTTGGCTGCAACAAATATAATCAATCTGATTTTGGTGTTGACCATCTGGTAATGTCCATGTGTAGAGGTTTCTCTTGTGTTGTTGGAAGAGGGTGTTTGCTATGACCAGTGCATTCTCTTGGCAAAACTCTACTAGCCTTTTTTTGCTCTGCTTCATACTGAAATTCAAGGCCAAATTTGTGTATTATTCCAGGTGTTTCTTGACTTCCTCCTTTTGCATTCCTGTCCCCAATGATGAAAAGGATATCTTTTTGGGGTGTTAGTTCTAGAAGGTCTTGTATGTCTTCATAGAACCGTTCAACTTCAGCTTCTTCAGCATTACTGGTCAGGGCATAGAGTTGGATCACCATGATATTGAATGGTTTGCATTGGAAATGAATAGAGATCATTCTGTCATTTCGGAGATTTCTGCCAAGTAGTGCATTTCAGACTGTTTTGTTGACTATGATAGCTACTCCACTTTTTCTAATGGATTCCTGCCCACAGTAGAAGATGTAATGGTAATCTGAGTTAAATTCACCCATTCCAGTCCATTTTAGTTCACTGATTCCTAGAAGGTCGATGTTCACTCTTGCCATCTCCTGTTTGACCACTTCCAATTTGCCTTGATTCATGGACCTAACATTCCAGGTTCCTATGCAATATTGCTCTTTACAGCATTGGACCTTGCTTCTATCACCAGTTACATCCACAACTGGGTGTTGTTTTTGCTTTGGTTCTGTCCCTTCATTCTTTTTGGAGTTATTTCTCCACTGATCTCCAGTAGCATATTGGGCACCTACCAACCTGGTTGCCTTTCATACTATTCATGAGGTTCTCAAGGCAAGACTACTGAAGTGGTTTGCCATTCCCTTCTCCAGTGGACCACATTCTGTCAGACCTCTACACTATGACCTGTCTGTCTTGAGTGGCTCCACATCACATGGCTGTTTCATTGAGTTAGACAATCTATAGTCCCTGTGATCAGATTGGCTAGATGTCTTTGATTGTGGTTTCAGTCTGTCTGCCCTCTGATGCCCTCTCTCAGCGCCTACCATCTTACTTGGGTTTCTCTTACCTTTATGTGGGGTATCTCTTCAGGGCTGCTCCAGCAAAGCACAGCCACTGTTCCTTACCTTGGACATGGACTAGCTCCTCTCAGCCATCACCCCTAACCTTGTACTTGGGGTAGCTCCTATCAGAGGCGGTTTATATTTTTGCTAACATGTATTTATTACTGTACTTACTATTATACACTAATAAATAATTTAATTATTTATTAAGTATTACCAATTCTAAGTAATTTAGACAGTTAACTCACCTTCTGTGTGCTGTCATTCAGTCGTGTCTGACTCTGCAGCCTGGTGGGATTGACTCTTTGCAGTCCCTGGGGGGACTATAGCCCAGCAGGCTCCTCTGCCCATGGAATTTTCCAGGCAAGAATACTTGAATGGGTTTCAATTTCTTACTCAGGAGCTGGCGGGGGTGGGGAGGGGGGTGCAGTCGGGGAAGGGGATCTTCCTGACCCAGGGATCAAACCTACATCTTTTATGTCTCCTGCACTGACAGGCAGATTTTTTTTTTAACCACTATTGCCACTTACAAAGCCGTACCCTCTGAGGTAGATGTTACTATTTTCTGCATTTTACTGATGAGGAAACTGAGTCTCACAGCAACTAAGTTGACTAGAGATTGAACTATGTTCAATATATCTAAGTTTGAACATTAATAGTAACATTTACTTCCTGGGTGACTTTGGGAAAATAAAACTCTCTGAGTTTTAGCTTCCTTCTCTATAAATTTGAAATGAAAATAACCACTTGCAAATACTACTATGAGAATAGAATAATATATCATTTGCAATATGTCTGGTGTACAATTTGCATTAAATAAAAGATAAATACAATGGTCACAATAGTTAGAAGAATGTAATGGGGGAGATATTTTATTTCAGTGGCTTTGAATTTATCTGCCTCATACCAATTACCATCTTAAATTGCCATCTTCTTTCTTCAACTACCATGGTATAAATTTGCCTTTCATGTTTCAAATGTACCTATTTATTTCAAATATCTCAGGATCAGGTGATGTGGTCAGGGCCTTGTTCACTACCAAATATGGCTTCCCCAAAATTATTTTCTATATTAAAAGTAAAATAAATATACAAAAAGCTCCACTTCTCCTTAATAGCATATACTGTCCAGTTACACTAACTTATCCTCTTTTCAATATATTTATATATTGATTTTCTGGTTATTTGTTTCCTTTTCTACCATATCTGGCTTCATGTCATCTTTAACCTCCTTTTCCATTATCCTAGGGTACTTTGTAGAGTCCTCCCTGTCAACGCTTTTGCCTGTTCATCTTCAGAAACATCCTCATCCACTCTCATTTCAGTTCAGTTCAGTCACTCAGTCATGTCCGACTCTTTGCAACCCCATAAATTGCAGCACACCAGGCCTCCCTGTCCATCACCAACTCCTGGAGTTTACCCAAACTCATGTCCATCGAGTCAGTGATGCCATCCAGCCATCTCATCCCCTGTCATCCCCTTCTCCTCCTGCCCCCAATCCCCCCAGCATCAGGGTCTTTTCCAATGAGTCAACTCTTTGCATGAGGTGGCCAAAGTATTGGAGTTTCAGCTTCAGCATCAGACCTTCCAATGAACACCCAGGACTGATCTCCTTTAGGATGGACTGGGTGGATCTCATTGCAGTCCAAGGGACTCTCAAGAGTCTTCTCCAGCACCACAGTTCAAAAGTATCCACTCTATTTCACTCCAAAATTGTCACTTTCTGTTTCAACTCCTGAAATCAAGAACTCTCATATCCCTTTCACTGATCATATCCTTTACATGCAATCCTTTAAATGCAAAATAACTGAAAATTCACTAAGGCCTTGAATTTATTTTGGTCCCCATTTACATTGAAACATGTGGCCTGTTCCTGGCTGTTTCCTTCCTCATTTATCATGCATTTCATGGTCCATCATCATTGTCACTCTCTTACACTCATCCTTAACACTATGATACTTGTGTGCATTGTGTTCACTCTCCAAAGTACCACCTCACAATATCAAATTTGGTGTTAGAGGGGAAATTACAATGGGACAGATTGTTTTCACCATAAATTCATGATTACCAACTACAAGTGGACCCTTAACTCTGTGAGGCCATCTTTTTAGGCTTTTTCAGACATCTGGATCTTTCCTAGTCCTTATCAACTATTTCATGTCTTTGATGCTCTCCTTCACACATTGCTCTATTCCCTCAGTCTCCATAAACTGCCCTCACTTTATAACTCACAGAGAAAACAGACATCAAATTGGCGTTTTCTTCAAATCCTTACCCCAGTGGTCAACTTTGCCTGCATCTGCACCAGTCTTTTTCTTCTTCTGTATTTTTAAGAGGCTCCCTGCCATTTCACAATAAGAACCTCTCTAGTGTATAATCAATATTTCTTCTCTTCTCATATTCTCAGGGATCTTGTATCATTAATTATAGAATTTCTTCATCAAAGCTTTAACTCTTCTCCTTATATGGAATACTTTTCATTCCTATTTCAACATGGTCTTATTTTTCCTATGAAAGTGAAATTGAAGTCACTGTCATGTCCGACTCTTTGCGACCCCATGGACTGTAGCCTACCAGGTTCTTCTGTCCATGGGATTTCCCAGGCAAGACTACTGGAGTAGGGTGCCAATGCCTCAAACCCAGGTCTCCAGCCTTGCAGGCAGACGCTTTACCTATAACCACTTGTAGAAACAAAACATAAACCCTCTTTAAGCTCTGTGTCATCTTTCCAGTCTTATTTCTACCAGATTTTCCAAGAAAATGTTTGGAATAATTATTACTCAGCATGGTTCCTTTACTTCCTTAGCCATATTTCAGTTATTGCTTTTAAATCTAAATCAGCCTGCAATTCTTAACACCTCAAAAACAACTCTGCACTTTAAAATTATATTCTGTATATATTTTTTCAATACTGTCTAATATAATTTCCCATTAGCATTTGAAAGACCTGCTCACTTTCCCTTATTATAAACTCCTTCCTGCAAAGAATGGAGATGCAGAAGTAGAGAACGGGACTTGCTGGTATGGGGGTTGGGTGGGATGACAAACGGAAAGTAGCATTGGCATATATACACCGTGTGCTTGTGTGCTCAGTCACTCAGTCATGTCCAACTCTTTGTGACCCCATGGACTGGAGTCCACTAGCCTCCTCTGCCCATTGAATTTTTCAATCAAGAATACTGGACTGGGGTGCCATTTTCTACTCCAAGGGATTTTCCCAACCCAGGGATAGAACCCTTGTCTCTTGCATCTCCTGAAATGGCAGGCAGATTCTTTATCACGAGCGCCACCCACCATGTGTAAATTAGATAGCTAGTAGGAAGCCACTGTCTCCAATGTGGGAGACCCGGGTTCGATCCCTGGGTCGGGAAGATCCCCTGGAGAAGGAAACGGTAACCCACTCCAGTATTCTTGCCTGGAGAATCCCATGGACGGAGAAGCCTGGTAGGCTACAGTCCACGGGGTCACAAAGAGTCGGACACGACTGAGCGACAAGACGGACGGACGGACGGAGGAAGCCACTGTATAGCACAGGGAGCTCAGCCCCCTGATATGTGATGAGTAGAGAGGTGGGATGCAGTGAGGAGTAAGAGGGAGGCTCAAGAGGAAAGGCTTACACACACACACACACACACACACAAATATAGCTGATTCATGTTGTTGTGTTGTTTTACAGCAGAAATTAACACAACATTGTAAAGCAATTATGCTGCAGTTAAAAACATGTAATAAATTGCTCTAAGATATGGAACTGTGAAGAAAAATAAGTGGCTACTCTGGGACTTGCAAAACAACAGCAACAATTTCTTCCTGAAAAAAGCAACAACTTCTATATTGTTTAGCCATCGCATTTTTATGTCTTCCTTCACTAAATGTCTGACTGTTGATGACTCTTTTTCCTGAGTACTCCTCTTTTCCCAGCATCTGTTATTTCCTTATGGAACAGCATCTATCCCTGACTAGTGACTGAAAACTAAACACCACATATAGCAAGTGCTTGTAGCCTGTAGTTTTGATGGTTGAAGGGTAAGAATCAAAGTCCAAGAACTAAAAGTAGCTCCTGCAGAGGGATTCAAACATGGCAGAGAAGTGTGTTTTTAAAATGATTCACTACTGTGAGGTATTTGCATTTTTTAAATCTTTCCCTGAAAGGTAAGTATGATTTCATATTTGAGTTTACTAGGTGAAAGCTCTAAATCTACTTTTCAGATAAGATTAAAAAAAAAAAATCCCCGAACAGTTGATAATGCTTCAAAGTCATTTGGCAGGAGGTTTCATCCTGGGGATAAAGATTTCTTATTATACTCAATAACAAAAGGACCCAGAGATCATCATATAACTAAGGATTACAGTAACCATCCAGCTTTCTGACTTGCAAATTTTGTAAAACTGCATAAAATTTTAACATCCAATTTAACAGTCCTGTGTGTGTGTGCACGCACATGCACACACAAGTGCACACGTATGTGTATACAGTCAAAGTAAAGTCGGAAAACACAAGCCCTTTCAATGCTGTTGCTTTTAAAAATGTTTCATATTTCAGTTGCTTAATTTAATAAATTATTTTTTTCAAACAAATGATTGCTTCAAATACTTAAAGAAACCAATAGGCTTTAGAAATGATTGAATAACATCCAATGATTCTCTTTTCCAAAGGAAAGAAATATGGGTTAAAAGTAACATAAAACTGGAGATTTTTTTTTCCATGTTTAATTTCAGAAACTTGTGCCTTAACAAAAGGAAGGGGCATTTTCAGTTAACAAAAATGTCCTTTCTAGTGAGTTGATTTTATGTTTGTAATAATTATGCTACTGTGATGTCACTATTGGAAAAAAAAACCATTTCTCTGAATGATATCTTTTTGTACAGCCTAGATTTGGTTTGAAAGGAACATGTATTCAGAATCAATATTTTTCAGTTCTAATATTGGTTCTCACTCTCTTTGCTAGTGTGAGAACTTTAACAATGTTAGACACTTCATCAAAGGGTCCTAAGATATAAGTTTGAAGTACACATTGAGGCCATCCATATTCTCCAACATAATAACAACTCATCTCAACTTGGGAACTTCTAGTAAAGACCTTTCTAATTTGCAAGAGGAAAAATATCAATTGCCTACAGTTATCAATTGCCTACTATATGCCAGTAAGTTTTCTGGGATATTTTGCATGGCTTATAACTTCTGATTTTCTAAATAAGCTTAATTTCACAAATGATAAATCTGAAGCTCAAGAAGGTCACACTACTTAACCAAAGTTATATTGACGTTAGGAAAATGTCATCATTATGGCCTCATCCTGGGCACGTTTCATCCTCTTGTGAAGCTTACATTCTTTCCACAATGCCACATTCTGTGCTGTGCTTTCTTTTAAAGTTTGTACTAAAATGGATTCAGGTATGCATTCATATGACCACTACCTATTAACCTAATTCTCCCCTATGCTGTTGCTGCTAAGTCACTTCAGTCGTGTCCGACTCTGGGTGACCCCATAGATGGAAGCCCACCAGGCTCCCCCATCCCTGGGATTCTCCAGGCAAGAACACTGGAGTGGGTTGCCATTTCCTTCTCCAATGTGTGAAAGTGAAAAGTGAAAGTAAATTTGCTCAGTCGTGTCCGACTCTTAGCGACCCGACGGACTGCAGCCTACCAGGCTCCTCCATCCATGGGATTTTCTAGGCAAGAGTACTGGAGTGGCTTGCCATTGCCTTCTCCGAATTCTCCCCTATAAAACAACCTAAAACAAATCTTGTCTTTTAACACATGATAACCAATAGTAGCAAACACATAAACCATTTCTTGACAACTTCTTTGTGTCTTGCACATTGCTATGATCTATACAGTATGGATGTATGGATGGACTAAGTTGTTTTTCGTTGACCTTTTACCTATTAAAACTATAATATTATTTATCATATTATATAGCCAAATATTCAAATAATCATGTTTATATGTTTTCTATACTATTCTTTTGGTGTTAGTTCTAGAAAGTCTTGTAGGTCTTCATTGAATCATTCAACTTCAGTTTCTTTGGCATTAGTGGTTGGGGCACAAACTGGGATTAATGTGATGTTGAATGATCTGCCTTGGAAATGAACTGAGATCATAATGCCATTTTTGAGACTGCACACAAGTCTGTGTTTCAGACTCTTTTGTTGACTGTGAGGACTATTCCATCTCTTCTAAGAAATTCTTGCCTACAGAAGTAGATATAATGGTCACCTGAATTAAATTTGCCCATTCCCATTCATTTTAGTTCACTGATTCCTAATGACTGACTCTTGCCATCTCCTGCTTCAGTTCAGTTCAGTCACTCAGTCATGTCCGACTCTTTGCAACCCCATGGACTACAGCATGGCGGCCTCCCTGTCCATCACCAACTCCTGGAGTTTACTCTAACTCACACCCATTGAGTCAGTAATGCCATCCAACCATCTCATCTTCTGTCGTCCCCTTCTCCTTCCTCCTGCCTTCAATCTTTCCCAGCATCATTATCTTTTCAAATGAGTCAGTTCTTTGCATCAGGTGGCCTAAGTATTGGAGTTTCAGCTTCAGCATCAGTTCTTCCAATGAATATTCAGGACTGATTCCCTTTAGGATGGACTGCTTGGATCACCTTGCTGTCCAAGGGACTCTCAAGAGCAACATAACAGTTCAAATGAGTCAATTCTTCCAAGCTCGGCTTTCTTCATAGTCCAACACTCACATCCATACATGATTACTGGAAAAAACATAGCTTAGACTAGATGGACATTTGTCAGCAAAGTAATGTCTCTGCTTTTTAATAAGCTGCCTAAGGTAGCCAGTCTTCAGCAATATGTAAACCGTGAACTTCCAGATGTTAAAGCTGGTTTTAAGAAAAGGCAGAGGAAATAGAGACCAAATTGCAAACATCTGCTGGATCAACAAAAAAGCAAGAGAGTTCTAGAAAAGCATCTATTTCTGTTTTCCTGACTATGCCAAAGACTTTGACTGTGTGGATCACAATGAATTGTGGAAAATTCTGAAAGAGATGGGAATACCAGACCACCTGGACTGCCTCATGAGAAACCTGTATGCAGGTCAAGAAACAACAGTTAGAACTGGCCATGGAACAACAGACTGGTTCCAAATAGGAAAAGGAGTACATCAAGGCTGTATATTGTCACCCTGCTTATTTAACATATATGTAGAGTATATCAGGAGAAAGGCTGGGCTGGAGGAAGCACAAGCTGGAATCAAGATTTCCGAGAGAAATATCAATAACCTCAGATATGCAGATGACACCACCCTTATGGCAGAAAGTGAAGAGGAACTAAAGGGCCTCTTGATGAAAGTGAAAAAGAGTGAAGAAGTTGGCTTAAAGCTCAACACTCAGGAAACTAAGATCATGGCATCTGGTCCCATCACTTCATGGGAAATAGATGGGGAAACAGTGGAAACAGTGTCAGACTTTATTTTGGGGGCTCCAAAATCACTGCAGATGGTGATTGCAGCCATGAAATTAAAAGATGCTTACTCCTTGGAAAGAAAGTTATGATCAACCTAGACAGAATATTAAAAAGCAGAGATATTACTTTGTCAGCAAAGGTCCGTCTGGTCAAGGCTATTGTTTTTCCAGTAGTCATGTATGGATGTGAGAGTTGGACTATAAAGAGAGCTGAGTGCCAAAGAATCGAGGCTTTTGAACTGTGGTGTTGGAGAAGACTCTTGAGAGTCCCTTGGACTGCAAGGAGATCAAACCAGTCCATCCTAAAGGGAATCAGTCCTGAATATTCATTGGAAGGACTGATGCTGAAGCTGAAACTCCAATACTTTGGTCACCTGCTGTGAAGAGCTGACTCATTTGAAAAGACTCTGATTCTGGGAAAGACTGAAGGCAGGAGAAGGGGATGACAGAGGATGAGATGTTTGGATGACATCACCAGCTCAATGAACATGAGTTTGAGTAAACTCAGGGAGTTGGTGATGGAGAGGGAGGCCTGGCATGCTGCAGTCCATGGGGTCACAAAGAGTCAGACAAAACTGAGCTACTGAGCTGAATAAAGAAGATGAGTGCTAAAGAACTGACACTTTTGGACTGTGGTACTGGAGAAGACTCTTGAGAGTCCCTTGGACAGCCAGCCTATTAAACCAGTCAATGCTAAAGGAAATCAATCCTGAATATTCATTACAAGGACTGATGCTGAAGCTGAAGCTTCAATACTTTGGCCACCTGTTATGAAAAACTGACTCATTGGAAAAGACCTGATGTTGGGTAAGACTGAGAGTAGTAGGAGAAGGGGATCACCAAGAATGAGATGGTTGGATGGCATTGGACATGAGTCTGAGCAAACTCCAGGAGATGGTGAAGGACAGGGAAGCCTGGTTTGCTACAGTCTATGGGGTTGCAAAGATTTAGACATGACTTAGTGACTGAACAACAAAAACAATATTGTTTTAATATTAACATTCTTCTTAACTGAATGTGATCTAATATCTACTTTCATAGTTTTACTCAAATTGCTTCATCAAATTTATCATTAATATCTCAAATCAATGAATTCAATAATTTGCTTTTTATTTTGTACTTTTGTTGATGTTTTTAAATACCCGGCATTTATCCTGACTAACCCATGCATTTTAAAGTAGTTTATAAACATTACTAGACAATGAACAAATAGAGAGATAGCAAAGTTCAGGTGGAACATTCTGGGAGGAATAAAATAATTACCAATGTTTCATACATATGATAATTTCAAGAAGTTAAGGACAGAGACAATGATTCCTAGGTTGTATTCATTTCTAAATTCTTCAAAGATTGGAATAATGCTGCAGTCGTTCACCTGTACACGCTAGGTGCTTGCTAAATATTTGTTGAGTAATCTTCATTTCTTCCTGCATTTTTAGCAGCACTTTGGTTCAATTTTTATTGCATTAAAGTCCGTTACATTAACTCAAAATTTTCTCTAAGCTCAAACTGCTATTATTCTTATAGATATCAGCACAAGATAAAAAATACTGCTGATTTGAAAATAGTTCCTTAGGGAGAAGAGTCCCTTTTTTTAAGCCCTCTCTTCGTCCTCTGCTTTAATCATTTTATTATACTTATTCCAAAGCAACTAAATTTCTGAACATATAAGTCATTGCTTTGGTTCCTTCATTTCTAGAAGTTCCTTGAAGTTCATGAGTAGAATATTTGATTATTATGCAGATAGATGTGGATATAAAACCCTCCAATTTGTGCCCTAATCTGTTTCCAATTTCTTAATGCAGTCACTGCCCAGTACATTAGATTATGCAGAATTACTACTGCATCTAGTACTTACAGATTCATAGCTTTAGGACATTTTTTGTCCATTATTAAGGGTGAAAGTAATTAGGAGACAGAACTGATAAAATGGATATTGTTTCTCTGGTTAAATATTCAGAATTCTTCTAAGATGACCAAGAAACAATTCCGTGTGAAACAGTCCAGGTGATATGTATGGTACACAGCAGACACAAATAATGAAGGTGGCTTTTTTGGCACTGAGACTGAATACAAATGGGGTGCAGCATGTTCTCATCTCTCAACCTGTGCTCTTCTGTTTCTTCCTTCTACAAACACACTCATACATTTTCCTGTGATGCTATTAACTGAGGCATAGAAATACGGCTCTCATTTTATTTTTGCAATGCCGTCTTTAAAAGGAAGTGCCTTTCATTCTGGGGCACTTAAAAAATAATTTGTCATCCTAAGAGAAGATGTAAACAGTTGTTTAATATTAGCAGCTTCCCTTATGTTTAGAGAACTGAAATATCCAAATCAATGGAGCATTATTGATATCTCTAAGTTACAGTATGGAATCCAGGAAATATCAATGATTTCTGTATTGTCCTGTCTGATTTTACTACAATAGATGTCATTATGGCATATAATGGTATGGAATAAATTGCCAGGTTTGATGCATGATACAGGATGCTCGGGGCTGGTGCACTGGGATGACCCAGGGGGATGATATGGGGAGGGAGGTGGGAGGGGGTTCAAGGTGGGGAACACATGTACACCCAGGGCAGATTCATGTCAATGTATGGCAAAACCAAAACAATATTGTAAATTAATTAGCCTCCAAATAAAATAAATAAATTAAATAACAACAACAAAAAGTGAATCAACATATGTTTCAGGAATCACTCAGAAAATACAGCATTTGTATCTAAAACTGAATGAAAGAATGTATCCACTGGAGGATTTTAAGTATAAAAAATATTTTAGAAGCACTTTCCAAATGATAAGAGTAAGCACTTCCAAAAATTTGCTTCTCCATAAAAGCAGTAAGAATAATGGAAATAATTTTCCACACCAACCCTTACAAACACTGGAAATTAACCAAAGTCTTACAATAACCCAAGGAAAGTTTATTCAAAGAAAACAACAGAGATTCAGAAATAACAAAGCTTGGTGGTATTTTAACTTCTATCTCTCCCTAGCTCCATAGTAGCCTTGAAAATCAGCAGTATGCAATCATTTTATCTATGAACTCCAGCAGATTAGCAGTTAATTTTTCCCTTTGCCTAGAGGGAACATAATGTGCTCGCAACTCTCCTAAAAGTGCCTACCCAGGAAAAATTTCATTTCTCTAGAAAAGTTCTATTCTCAGAGTTTGTCTTCATGGACTTGGCCCAGAACTTACTCTGTAAGAAAAGCACTATATTCAGGGTGAAAAAAAACAGAGAAAATTGTTCAATTATGCTGGTGTTTGAGATGGTGAAAGCACTTGGGATAGGAAGAGGTTAATAAAATTCAAAGAATGTTCTGGAGAGTGAAAAGTCTGAGAGAGATGTCTGAAAAGTCCTCACATATGTCTGGGGATACTAGAAAGCCACCAAAATGTAAATAGGTACACAAGCGTCCAAGAAAGTCTACAAAAGACCCTAATCGCTCATCTTCTGTTAACCGGCAGGCTCTTTACAAGGAAGAAATGAAGGAAATGTAAACCATCACAGTGTTGAAAGCCTGCCCTGAAACATATACAGACTTCTATGACAAAGGTCAGTAAATTTATTAGTACAAAGAATTAAACAGTATATATGCCTAATCATTAGATGACTACTAAGCTAAGTGACGAGTTGACTCACTGGAAAAGCGTCTGATGCTGGGAGGGATTGGGGGTAGGAAGAGACCGGGACGACAGAGAATGAGATGGCTGAATGGCATCACCGCCTCGATGGACATGAGTTTGAGTGAACTCCGGGAGTTGGTGATGGACAGGGAGGCCTGGCTGCTGTGGTTCATGCGGTCGCAAAGAGTCGGACACGACTGAGCTGAACTGAACTGAAGCTAAGTGATGGAGAAGGCAAAGGCAACCCACTCCAGTACTCATGTCTGGAAAATTCCATGGACGGAGGAGCCTGGTAGGCTGCAGTCCGTGGGGTCGCTAACAGTCCAACACAACAGAGCGCCTTCACTTTCACTTTTCACTTTCATGCATTGGAGAAGGCAATGGCAACTCACTCCAGTGTTCTTACCTGGAGAACCCCAGGGACGGGGGCACCTGGTGGGCTGCTGTCTATGGGGTCGCACAGAGTCGGATACGACTGACGCGACTTAGCAGCAGAAGCAGCAGCAGCAAGCTGAGTGAGCAGAGATATCAGTTGGCCACATACTACAAATAACACAGACTTTACAAAATGGTTTCAGGAAAATCACTAACAAAACAAATAGCAACAACATATACAAAACATTGTGCAAAGAAAGTGGAGAATTTGATTTCCAGGTTTGTCACATTATGTCCTTTTAGAAGTCCAGTATTTAACGACAACAACAAAAAAGTGAGAACCACAAAGAAATACCAAAATACGCATCATACCCAGGGGGAACAATCAGCCAAAAGAAATTGTCCCTGAGGAAGTCCAGAGACTGGACTTATAAGAAAAAGAATTGAAGTCAGCTTATAAGGATGTTCAAAGAAATTGAGAAAATTGTAACTAAAAAGTTTTAAAAAGCAGGAAAATGAACTCTCTTCAAATAGATTATATGATTAAAAATAGAAATTACAGAAAAAGACAAAATAGAATTTCTTGAGTTGGAGAGTATGATAAATCTTACTAAAAATATACTATCTGGACTCAACAACATATTTAAACTGGTAGTAGAAAATTCAGATATAAAAACATATGACAATAGAGATGATCCAGCCTGAGAAAAAGAAAAAAAAAAAAACAACTTTCACACACTGATGAAAAGCTAATTTGTGCATACAAGAAGCTGATCAAATCCAGTAGAATACATTTAATGAGATCAACAACTAGTTACATCATAGTCATGCTATTAAAAGCATAAGACAAAGAAATTTGAAAGAAGCAAGAGAGAAGTAACTCATCATGTACAAGTATTTCCCCAATAAGATCAATATCTGATGTCTCATCAAAACTTATGGAGGCCAAAAGATTGGGATGACACATTCAGAGGGTTCAAAGAATGTCAATCAAGAATTTTATAGCAAAGATGTATTTTAAAATGAGAAGAAATGACACTCTTGGATAAGCAAAACTGACAGAATTCTCTGCCAGCAAACTTGCCATCTGAGAAACACTAATGGGGATTCTTCCTTCAGGTTGAAATGAAAGGACAGTAAATAGTATCTTGGATCCATCTGAAGAAATGAAGAGTATAGCTAAAGCTAACCACAAAACACAAAACACAGTACAAATCATATGTTTTTATTTTTATATCTTTTCTTCCATATAATTTAAAAAGCAGTTGAATAAAAGATTGATTTTAAAATTGTGTTGATGGAATTGTGATATATAAAGATATATTTTGCTTAACATTAATAGCACAAGGGAGTAAGAGAAAATTGATCTATAATTGGAGCAAAGTTTTTATATACTACTAAAATTAAGTTGGATTAATTTGAACTAAATTTTGATTCAAACTGAGATATTAGTTGTACAAATGGTCAACAGGTATATGGTCAACAAATAAATGAAAAGATTCTCAATATTACTAATCATCAGGAAAATATAAATCAAAAACCATAAGGAGACATCACCACACACCTGTTAGGAAGGCTTTTATCCACTAAGTAAAAGATAACAAGAGTTACTGAGGAAATGGAAAAATCGGAGCCCTCGTACACTATTGGTGGGAAAGCAAAATTGTTAAGCTTAGATGGAAAAAGAGCATGGAAGGTTATCAAAATGTTAAAAATACTATATGATCTAGGCATCTCACTTTTGGGTATTTTTGTAAAAGAACTGAAATCAGAATCTCAAAGAGGTATTGACACTCTCTTGTTCATTACATTAGTCTTCACAGTAACCAAGCTGTAAAGAAATAACCCTAATATCCATAATGGATGATTGGAAAAATGCAGCAAATACATACAATAAAAGGTTAATCTTTGAAAAGAAAGAAATCTTGCAATGTGTGACAACATAAATGAAATTTTGAAGGCATTAGCCTAAATGAAATAAGCTAGTCCACACACACACAAAAAATACTGCATGATTCCATGTATATTAAGTATCTGAAATAGTCAGTTCATTGAAGCAAACAGCAGAATGATGCTAGCCCAGGACTGGAAGAGGGAATGGAGTGTTTCTAATCAACAGGTATACAGTTTTAGTTATGAAAAATGAGCAAGTTCTAGAGGTCTGCTGTACAACACCATGTCTATAGGTAATAGCACCGTATTGTAAACTTAAAAATTTGCTTAGAAAGTGGGTCTCGTGTGAAGTATTCTTAGCAAAATAAAATAATATTTGACAAGTAAAACCATCTGGGCCTTGTAGTTTCTTTTAAGGAAGTGATTTAACTTCTTTCAACTTTTATGGACATATTTAGATGACATTTTTTCTCCTGTGAGTTTGTTAGAATCTTTCAAGAAAGTTATATATTTCATTAAAGTTACAGATTTGAGGGCATAGTTCTGTTTATTAGATTCCTTTTTCATTCTTTAATAATGCCCATATGATCATGACTAATTACCTCCTCTTATTTCGGACACTAGTAATTTATATCTTTCTCTCCCCTCCCCAAATTCTGTCTTTTTGATTAACCTGAAAAGTTTTATTGAATTTATTGATATTTCCAAAGAACTAACTTTTAAAAATTTTGTTGATTGTCTATTGGTTGCCTGTTTTCAATTACATTGATTTCTCCTCTTTTATGATTTCTTTTCTTCTGGTTTCTTCAGACATAATCTGTCCACAAATATTTGGTTTATTTCTGGACTCTTAATTTTATGTTATTGATCTCTGTCTATCCTTATGCTAACACCCTACTCCCTTGATTATTGAAGCTTTTTAATAAGTTTTGCAATTAGGAAATGTTCATTTCACACATTTTCTATTTTTAATCTTTTTTATTAATGTTTATTAGATGCATGCATGCTCAAGGCACTCAGTCATGTCTGACTCTTTGCAACCCCATAGACAGTAGCCCACCAGACTTCCATCTTGGATTTCTGAGCAAGAATACAGGAGGGTTTGGCCATTTCCTTCTCCAGGGGATCTCCCCTACCCAGAACCTGTGGCTCCCCTATCTCCTGCATAGGCAGGTAGATATTTTCCACTGTGCCACCTAGGAAGCCCTTTACTAGATGACTTTTTTCCAACATTGTAATACAAACAACACAGGAGGTAACATTCTAGTCCATGCCTATATGTTTGTACCTATCCTTGGTTTCTAGAAATGAGATTTATAGGTTAATGGGATAGTAGATATGCACATGTTTTAAAGAAATTCAATTTCACTACTGGTGTTCAGAATAGTCTATTTTTTCTCCTGATTTTGTCCTGGAAAACTGTATGTTTCTACAAATTTATCCATTTCTTTGGGTTGTCCAATTTGTTGGCATATAGCTCTACAAAGTATTCTCTTATGATTTGTTTTTAATCTCTGTGATATCATTTGTAATTGTTCCTTTGAACTTTAGTTTGTATTAAAGATAGGAATTGTGTTAAATCTATAAATGGAAATTTTCCTTAACTTTATTTCCCAAATATTGATAGTGGGTAGAAATACAATTGATTTTTGTGTATTAAGTTTGCAACTTACAATTTTCCTGAAATTATTTTTCAGCTCTCTTTGTGTGTGTGTGCACTTCTGATGCTTTCCAATATACAATATTGTATCATTGATGATAGAGATAATTTTACTTCTTCCTTTCCAATATAGATGTTTTTTTAAATTTGTTTTCTCTAATTGTCCTGAGTAGAAAACCCAGGACAAATTTGAAAATACATAATGAGAATGAAAATCATTTGTCTTATTTTTTATATAAGATATGAAGCTCAATATTTCAATAAGATATTTAGCAGCAAGTTTTCCATAGATACTGTCTATGAAGTTTAACATGTTTCCCTCAATTTTGAACTCATTAAGTGTCTTATTATGAAAGAATGTTGGATTTTGTTGATGTTTTTGGTTGAGTGGATACAACCATTTGTACTTTTGCACTTTATTCTAATATTCAGTTTAGTTCAGTTCAGTTCAGTCGCTCAGTCGTGTCCGACTCTTTGCGACCCCATGAATCACAGCACGCCCGGCTTCCCTGTCCATCACCAACTCCCAGAGTTCACTCAAACTCATGTCCATAGAGTCGGTGATGCCATCCAGCCATCTCATTCTCTGTCATCCCCTTCTCCTCCCACCCCCAATCCTTCCCAGCATATTATATTGCATTAAATTGACTTTTTATGTGAAAATAGCCTTGCATTCTTGGGATAAATTCCACTTTGGGTTTACAGCTGTAATGTTCCCTCCTAACATTGCTACATCTGTCACATAAATTTCATATCATGCTTTAATTTGCAATTACCTCAATATATTTTCTTAATTCTCTTGTAATTTCCCCTTTGATTCATTAGCTATTTAGGAGTGTGCCAACTTCCAAATATTTTTTTAAATTCCAAAATTTCTTTCTGTCATTGATTTTTAATTTCATTTCATAATGATTTAAGAACCCACCTCTTTGTGAATTCAATCATTTTTCATATTTTGAGATTTCATATGGTCTACCCTGGAGAATGTTCCATCTTTACTTGAAAAGACTGTGCATTCTGAAATCACTGCATGGATTATTCTGTAGATGTCAATTAGGTCTAGTTGACTTATAATGTTGTTCAAGTCTTAGAGTTCCCTGTAATTTTATCTCATGGTTACATCCATTACTAAAAGTGAGGTATTTTAGCCTGCAACTATTATCATTGAATTGTGTTCATATTCCTTCAATTCTGTGTTTTACTTCATGCATTGTGAGTCTCTGTTATGAGTTTTATATGTATTTATAGCTATGTATGGCAAATAGATGGGGGAACAATGGAAACAGTGACAGAATGTCTTTTTTTGGGCTCCAAAATCACTGCAGATAATGACTGCAGCCATGAAATTAAAAGATGCTTACTCCTTGGAAGAAAAGTTATGACAAACCTAGACAGCATATTAAGAAGCAGAAACATTACTTTTTGAATGAAATTTCATCTAGTCAAAGCTATGGTTTTTCTAGTAGTCATATATGGATGTGAGAGTTGGACCATGAAGAAAGCTGAGCACCAAAGAATTGATGCTTGAACTGTGGTTGGAGAAGACTCTTGAGAGTCCCTTGGATTGTAAAGAGATCAAACCAGTCAATTCTAAAGGAAATCAGCCCAGAATATTCATTGGAAGGACTGATGCTGACACTGAAACTCCAATACTTTGGCCACCTAATCCAAAAAACTGACTCATCAGAAAAGACCTGATGCTGGGAAAGATTGAAGTCAGGAAGAGAAGGGGACGACAGAGGATGAGATGGTTGAATGGCATCACCAACTCGATAGACATAAGTTTGAGCAAGCTCCGGGACTAGGTGATGGACAGGTAAACTTGGCATGTTGTAGTCCATGGGGTCACAAAGAGTCAGACACGACTAAGTGACTGAACTGAACTGATAGCTATGTAAGAAAATAAATGACTTATGAACAGCATAAATTTATGTTGTCTAGTACATTCATGTTTGAAAATATCTTTACTAATGTTCTTTATATTATTATATGTTTCTGAGTTATTGATTAGTGTCCTTTCATTTCAGCCTTAAAGACTCCCTGAAGTATTTCTTGTAGGGTGCATATGCCAAAAACCAAATCTCTTGTTTTTTGTTGACCTGAATGTTTTAATTTCTTCCTCAGTTAACAACTTCATTGGGGTGTAACATACAATAAACTGTACATATTTAATAAATACTTTTTAATAAGTTTTGATATATGTATACACCCCTCATTCATTCTTTACAGTCAAAAAGTAAATATATTTTATATATTATTAAAATTGCTATAATGCAAAATACAGACTAATAAATGTTAGTGATGATGTACAAAAATAGGCATCCATACATGGCTGGTGTGATTGCAAATACTGTAACCCCTTTGGAAACCCCATTTGGCAGTTACTCAAAATGCTAAACGTAGAATTACCATATGACCCAAATCCCATTCCTAGATATATATCCAAGATGAATGAAAACATATGCCTACACAAAAATGAGAACATAAATATGTTCACAACAGCATTATTCATCATTGCCAAAAATTAGAAACTACCTATCACATGATGAATAGATAAACAAAATTCAATTTATCCATACAATGGATTACCACTCAATACTGAAAGAAATGAGTCACTGATACATGAATGGATACTAAAACATGATGAACCTTGAAAACATTATAGTCATTGAAAAAATATTCACAAAACATGGCATATTATATGATTGATTCTATTTACAAAAGTGTCCATAATAGAGAAATCCTTAGAGTTATAAAGTGCCTGAGAAACTTCCAAAGCTTGAAGGAGGGGAGAATTGGAAGTGATACTAATGAGCTCAGGGATGATATCACTGTTATTTTCTAAGCAAGAGTACTGGAGTGGCTTGCCAGTGCCTTCTCCAAGGTTCTAAAATTAGATGGTAGTAATAATTGTGCTGACCAACCTAGATAGTATATTAAAAAGCAGAGACATTACTTTGCCAACAAGGGTCCATCTAGTCAAGGCAATGGTTTTTCCCGTGGTCATGTATGGATGTGAGAGATGGACTGTGAAGAAAGCTGATCGCCGAAGAATTGATGCTTTTGAACTGTGGTGCTGGAGAAAACTCTTGAGAGTCCCTTGGATTGCAAGGAGATCCAACCAGTCCATTCTAAAGGAGATCAATCCTGGGTGTTCATTGGAAGGACTGATGCTAAAGCTGAAACTGCAATACTTTGGCCACCTCATGCGAAGAGTTGACTCACTGAAAAAGACTCTGATGCTGGGAGGGATTAGGGGCAGGAAGAGAAGGGGATGACAGAGAATGAGATGGCTGGATGGCATCACCGAGTCGATGGACATGAGTTTGAGTGAACTCCGGGAGTTGGTGATGGACAGGGAGGCCTGGCGTGCTGTGATTCATGGGTTTGCAAAGAGTCGGACACGACTGAGCAACTGAACTGAACTGAACTGAAGGTATTCCTAACAGAACTATTCAAATCTGATGTGAACAGATGACTCATTGGAAAAGTCCCTGATCCTGGGAAAGATCGAGGACTGAAGGAGAAGAGGCCGTCAGAGTATGAGACAGCTGGATGGCATCACTGATGCAATGAACATTAACTTGGGCAAACTCCGGGAGATGGTGAGGGACACCGAGGCCTGGCGTGCTGCAGTCCATGGGGTCGCAGAGTCCGACAATACTAGGCAACTGAACAACAAAAACAACAACAACAAAAGGTATTCCTGAGGCTGCTAATAGGTTAAGAAACGTTAAATCACGTACTAAACGGTCATAAAATAATATTGGTTAGAAATAGACCCCTGAATCTGGATAGTTCAAATCTATAATAAGGAAATACAAGTATTTTAGAATATTTATACCAAGGTAATAGGTGAAGTTGGGCTTCTTTTTGTAGAATGGAAGATCTCTACCTTAGGCTGGGTCAGAAGTTATTAATCAGTTTCATTAAATTGACATATACATAATCATCAAAACAGCTAAGGGAACTCAATTTCAAAAGTTAAAAAAAAAAAGAAGTCCCTGAACAATACATTTACAAACAGGGCCATTCCTAAAAGAAATTATTAAATTCTCTAACTCTTCCAATTTAACATGAAAAGTAGGCTAAAATATGAAGGAAACATCATGTTTTTTTAAATGTGAAAATGTCAACTCTCAAGACAACAATTTCTACAACCAAGAAGGCAATTTCTTCCATAAATACCAAACAAATGTCAAACTTGCCCATAAATACGATATTTTTGGATTTTCTCACTGGGGAGTTTAGAGAGTATAGAATGCATATGCTTCCCCACCCCTCAATTTGAGAGAAATTTTTCTAGAGATCTGAATATAAAAGTTTGTGACTACCAGGAGAATTATAAAATGTCTGTGAAACACATTCAAGCATATGGCATGTTGTCCAGAGCTAAGGGTAATTATCCAAATAATTAAGGGGTTGATTGACCACATGATCATTTCTCTGTCTCCAAAGTTCTGTTTCAAAATTAAAAGATTATTTTTAGAATTTAATTTGCTTATAGGGATTTGGAATTTAAATGCATTGTAAGAACATTTTTTTTTTTTCTCCTTAAAAACTCACTTTGCAGTGAGTTCTGGGACAAACTGCTACCAACTTGACTTTAAGTTTTCAGTTAGAAGACCTATCCAGAAGTTTTTTAAGAAAATGCCTTTTTAATGAATCAAGTCCAACTCTAACTTTCACACACTGACAGACAAAATCAGAAGGCTCACTTTTTAATTAAGTGGGTTCAGCAACTCTATAACTTTATTCTCCCTGTCATATTTGGAGGTCTTTTATTTAATAAGTGGCCAGGAAATATGACAATAGAAGATCTGAAAAGTCAGAAGGCAATTTCCTAAAATTTGAAATGTTTGTTTATTTTTCAATTTAAAAGACAAAAATATGTCTATAAGCATAAAAGTATGTGATGCATATGGACTAGATCTCTCTTGGCAGAGTGCCATTTTACACCCGTCTGCCTAACTCCAACTCTATTCTTGGCATTGAGGATATAATATAAACAAATTCAACAAAATAAACTTTGTTCTCCCAGAATTTATAATCTAGGTAGAAAAAACAAACAGTAAGCAAATAAATTTGAAAAACATATGGCCTATCACATGGTATTACTTTTATGGAGAAAATAAAGCTAATGACAAACATACTAAGTGCTGGGGAGAAGAGATGAGCTTTGCAATAGAGGGGTCATGGAAATCTGCATGAGAGAGTAATATCTGAATATCAACTATAGAAGTTTTGTAGGGGAAGGAGTATCAGCAGGTACAGATGTCCTAAAGGGGCAGTGCATCTGTTATGCTGGAAGAACTATAAGTTTAAGTGTTAGTCATTAAGTCGTGTCTGACTCTTCACAACCCCATGGATTGTAGCCTACCAGGTTCTTCTGTCCATGGAATTCTCCAGGCAAGAGTACTGGAGTGGGTTTGCCATTTCCTTCTCCAGGGGATCTTCCTGACCTAGGGATCAAAACCCAGGTTCCTACACTACAGGCAGATTCTTTACCATCTGAGTTACCAGGGAAGCCTAAAAGGACCAAAATAAATTATAACATCACAAATACAATTTCAGAAAAAGTGGTGAAGTACAGATGTATGTGTTTAATAATTTTAGAGATATGAGATATTCCTTTGCCTTAAAATACTAAAATCAAGGCATCTTAACTACTGATTGACAAATTATTTACTCAACAAATATTCACTATGCATCCATAAAGAATATGATGCAGTTGGCAAATATAAATTTATTGGAGTTCTACTAATGCTAGCATTTATGCTACCATGTAACTCTAAGTCAAAACTGAGTATCCTGAATTATATATTAAAAAAAAATGCTGGATATACTCTAAAATTTCTCCTACCTTATATGTTACGTGAACTGGAACATCTGAAGATCAATTGACCATCCATCCTGACAGTGGGCAAGATATCGATATATAAAGTACATTGAGGGACCTGCCTTGGTGGGCAGAGAATAGGGACAGAAGAAAGACAGACACCAAGATTCTGCATATGGTAAAAAGTGATGTCCTGAACGAGTGCTGGCAGTTACGACTTGAGTTCAGATCAAGGAAAGATCTCTTAAGGCCAAGTGCACCCTGATAAGTCTTCACGGAAAAGATAATATTTTATCTTGAGAAATGGTGGACTTGGGACAAATACACTTGTGGGGAAGTGGTTTGAGGCAGCGGGGATGACAGGCAAGGCTATGATGAGGGTGAAGGGGTCTCGGAGTTGGCAAAGAGGACCGAGGCTATAATAAAGATAAAGCAGATGTTCAGTTTGCCAAGGGAACATGAGATAATTTGGGCTTAGAGTTCAAATGTAAGCTAAGGACAAAGTCTGGAGGGTTTTGAGATGGAAAATACCATGAAAATGTAATTTAAAATGAAACATCTTTGAAGTCAAGGGTCTGAAACAACAAACCATCACAGCAAAACAGGAGGTCAAAAGGTCACATATTTTCTTCACCAGCCATATTCTGGAACAAGAACCAAAGTCATTTTCAGCTGACTGAAAAAGGGTAAAATACTCTGGATATCACTATTTTTTCAGTCTCATGACAAAAGAATAGGATCAAGAATGTTTAGAACAAAACCCATTTTGGTTTTAAACAAACAATAGTAATATCCAGCAGGTATTTAAAAATAAGGCTGACCTTAAACAAGAAATCATACTAAGATCTTAAAATAACAACAGATGCCCTATGGTGACAACCTGCTGTCTTACATAGCTTATGCATGGCACTTACCTATTCCAAAACAAACTCTATTAACTTTTTTTTTTTCTTTTTTAAGAAGGACTTTGAGGTTTATATAATCATGGACCATATTTGTGGTCCCTCTTTGAATAAAAAGGGAAAGTAGGATTTGGTCTGACTTAAAGGTTAGCCTCTTCGATGAGACTAAGGCTGATAAATATAAAATCCAAATAAATATGTTTACAGAAATCCAAGTGTGCTAAATGTGATGAATCAAGAATTAAATGATAGGTTTAGAAAATTAGTGGTATTAAATCAAGGAAGTGGGCCTGATCTACAATTTCAAAGGAAAGAACACTGGGCAGCAATTAAGAGGAAGGAAGTCTTTTACTACATTTAAGATCAGCTGGATGAAGGCTTGCAGATGGTGGAGGGAGTACGGATGGTGAGCAGGAGAAATTACAAAGAACTAAACTTTGCTAAAACAAAGTAATCTGGTGAAACCAGGAAATCCTGCTCAGACCTTGATCTGTCCTGAAAGGTGGTAAATTTCACTGGCACAGAGACTTTAAGGTTATGAGTAATATAAGATCATGTTAAGGATGACTTTAATAACTGATTTTATTTTGTTTCAAGTTTCATTTTACATAATCATTTGTTTAAATTATGGAAACTTTACAAGTGAAGTCTTTCTGAATTCCTAATTCTTGTTCACTAAACTTTATTTTCATTTTTGTATCATTCTCATAAGGTTTTAACTATTTTTCTAAAAGAGAATAACTGTCTCTTTATCCTATTAGATAAGTAATACTTGTGTTTTAGTAAAAGTAAACCATGGAGTAAAAGAAGCACTTGAGGGAAAAAAAGTGTAAAAATCATCCAAATCCACACCGGAGACAGCTGCTTTTAATATTTCAAAGTGTATGTTTTGAGTTTTTTCTCTATTCACATATATAAACAATTTACAAACAGTACAGGAGAAGCAAACTCCACAAAGTGGTAAAAAAGATTTTCCAAGGATATGAATCAACAGATTTTCTTGTTTATTTTCTTTAAATTCTGTCTGCTATTGTTCGATGCTCTAATCAACATGTTGATTGCACTAAGTGCTTCAATTATGTACAAAAAATAGTTTTATACTTTAGAACTTATATATTATAGACCTTTATTCCACCTATCTCTTGACTTAAATAATATGGTCATACATTAAGATAAAAAATATATGTATTATTATGAAACATATATGAGTACACTGACCCATGAAATGAGAACTTCAATTACAGGGACAATTTACTTCTTAATCATAAATGCATTAGTTGTAGAACATAGTGGCATATAATGACAAGTGTTCATGTGTATTCATAGAAAACATACCTATTGTGTCTCTTATAATAAAATAATTAATATTTAAGATGCTCTAGTAAACCAATTTACAGACATTATGGCTTAAGTCTTGGTAAAAATCATCCCATTGACTTAGTTAATTAACATTGTGACACTAAAATCTAGAATATCATAGACATGAAGCAGATATTTTCTAAATGTGGGATAAATGGAAGGGGATTCATTAAGTCACTCTTTGGCCAATAGACATGGAGTTCTTACCATATACTGTACACTGTAGTATTTATTTGATACACAGAAAAACAAAATAACCTTTCAATTCTGGAAGCTCATTATATAGTGGAGGGGAATGAGCAAATAAACTATTGTAAGACAATGTATAAATGCTATTATAAAAGCAGGCATGGATGCTTACATTTGCCTGGGTGGTGTGCAGAGAGAGCAGTGACAATGGAATTAATTTGTAAAGGATGAGTAGAAATTTGCTGCAATTGCTACTTTAATTTTACAAGTGAAGAAAAATTTCAGAGGAGTAATTGTCACAATCTTGTAATAAATAGGAGACTATGGGAAAAAACTCCTGTTTTCTATGTAATAAACTTTACTTATCCTATCATACCATATTAATAGATGCAGAACTCTAAGAATTTGATTTAATTAAAATTTAATCACATAGTTAATATCTGAGTCAAGACGACGAACAGCCTTAATGTAGATCTAAAGTTCTTTATTATTACTACTTTTTTGCCTAGACACATAGAATTGAAGACGTATGTTGACAGGTGAATTTGTATAACTTAACAGTATGAACATTTCAATGTCTGGCTGATATCAAAAGTGTGAGAATTATAAACCAGTCCCCAGATCTGTAATTTTGCCTCAATCGTGTTCCAAACTCTAACTTGAGAATGTCCACCAAGTACAGGCAATGTGTTATCATAGACAAATCTAGCCCAGCCTTCACAGGCCCAGAATGGCCCTGAATGTTGCATTGCTGTAGTTACCTACACGATCTTAGTCAGAGCAGTCACTTATCACTGAAAGTTCAGTCAAAATAGATTTAGCATCCACTATAGGATGGAAACCATTGTGACTGGAATATCACCATACACTGAACACAGCTTTTATACTCTAGGGGTCTGCCTCCAATTACTCTGGTACTTTGTCTAACAAAGAGAAAAAAAGGGCTATTTCTGAGGCTGTTTCCAGTCCTAGGGCCTGGAGGAGCCCCTGAAGAAAGGAATGGCTACCTGTTCCATTATTCTTGCCTGGAGAATTCCATGGACAAGAGGAGCCTGGCAGGCTACAGTTCATGGGGCCGCAAAAGTCAGACACGACTGAGTGACTAACACTTCCAGCCCTAATATTTTTATAATTCATGTATATTAATCTTATTTTTTAAATTTTGCTTATAATAGAATTGCAATCATGGTCAGTAATAAATAAAGACTGACTAAAAATAACCCTTGGTGTATTGTCTTTGATTCTAGTATTTTATCTGTAAAAGCTATTTCGATAACAGTGTATTTCTGTCTTAAAACTCCTTGTATAGCTATTTAATAGACTCTATACATCAGAAATTGCATGATATGTAACCTTTCATAACACTCAAATGTCACATTTTCACGGAAAGGAATTTCATCCTTCCTGACAGTCTTTTATATGAAACTTATAAGCATAAAATTAAAACATCAAACACCTACGAAAATGATTCTCTGAATTAGAGACATTTATGGAACAACAGACTGGTTCCAAATAGGAAAAGGTGTACGTCAAGGTTGTATATTGTCACCTTGCTTATTTAACTTATATGCAGAGTACATCATAAGGAACGCTGGGCTGGAAGAAGCACAAGCTGGAATCAAGATTGCTGGGATAAATATCAATAACCTCAGATATGCAGATGACACTACCCTTATGGCAGAAAGTGAAGAAGAACTCAAAAGCCTCTTGATGAAAGTGAAAGAGGAGAGTGAAAAGGTTGGCTTGAAGCTCAACATTCAGAAAACAAAGATCATGGCATCTGGTCCCATCACTTCATGGGAAATAGATGGAAAAACAGTGGAAACAGTGTCAGACTTTGTTTTTTTGGGCTCCAAAATCACTGCAGATGCTGATTGCAGCCATGAAATTAAAAGACGCTTGCTCTTTGGAAGGAAAGTTATGACTAACCTTGATAATATATTAAAAAGCAGAGACATTACTTTGCCAACCAAGGTCCGTCTAGTCAAGGCAATGGTTTTCCCCGTGGTCATGTATGGATGTGAGAGTTGGACTGTGAAGAAGACTGATCGCCAAAGAATCGATGCTTTTGAACTGTGGTGTTGGAGAAGACTCTTGAGAGTCCCTTATACTGCAAGGAGATCCAACCGGTCCATTCTAAAGATCAATCCTGGGTGGGATTGGAAGGACTGATGCTAAAGCTGAAACTGCAATACTTTGGCCACCTCATGCGACGAGTTGACTCACTGGAAAAGACTCTGATGCTAGGAAAGGTTGGGGGCGGGAGGAGAAGGGGACGACGGAGAATGAGATGGCTGGATGGCATCACCGACTCTGTGGACATGAGTTTGAGTGTACTCCGGGAGTTGGTGATGGACAGGGAGGCCTGGCGTGCTGTGATTCATGGGGTCACGGAGAGTCAGACACGACTGAGCGACTGAACTGAACTGAACTGAACTGATGCTATACATTTGATAGTATACCGTCAAGAACCTTTTTTACTATTTTTGAAATACATATCCTTTTTGTTACTCAAGTTTTTTAGTGACAATCATATTAAAAAAATCCTAAATGCAGGCTCAGGAAAAAATTATTTTAAAGTCTATGCCAATTAAGAATGAGAGAATATTTCAGAATTATAAGAACATTATAAATTTATATGAACATTAGCAATCAACTAATTTCTACATCTTCGTGACCATACAAAAGTACTTGTGATTTCTACAAACCAATTGAATAATCCGAAAACTTGGTTTAACTCTTTCTAGAGTGGTACAATAAATTATTCAGATGTAAATGAATTATCTAGTTTCAAAAGCATTGTTTAAATACTGCAGTTCATTTTAGTCAACAAGAAGTTACTGAACTGTCATATCTTAATCCTCTTGCCTCAGTAGAACTTTTAAAGAGTCATTAAATTTTAGTTTTGTTTTGTATCTGTGTATTTCTGTGAAATTTGTACAGCTTGTGATTCAAATGAAAAAAAAATTTTTTTTTACACAGTACCAAAGAGATAGACATGTGTATATGTGTATATATGTATATACACAAATATATTACAAAGATGGCAGTGGTATATGTTATTCCCTTAAAATAATATGTCTTTCATTGACTTTTAGGTTTTCATGGGTATTTATTTGAATTTTGTAAAGTTGGCATGAAGTACTTATAAATCAAAGAGTTGGGCATGACTGAGTGACTAACACTTTGACTTTTCACTTTTATAAACAGTGCATGCATGTGAACAAGTTTTAGTTAAGTCAGAATTCATGGCCCAGTTCATAGCCTTTTTCCCATATGAGAGTAATAGCTCTTTGTCTCTCAGTCCAGAATCCTGGATTGTGATGGAGGTAAAGCAGTACCTTATTCTAGACAGGCACAGACATATAGTAATTGTCACCACAGACTGTACAATCTCTCTTTTGAACATATTTGCTTTTCCCCACAAGACAACTGAGTTTGAAAAAGGTTATATAACTTGTCCACTACCAAAAAGAATCAATAAGTAAGGGAGTCAGATTTCAATTTCCATCTGTCTGGTTAGGGAGTCTCTACTTTCTCTCTTAGCAGGCTTCTTCCCAGGTAGGAAAGTGCATTTTCATGTTTGGATGTAACAGAGAAGACAGACAAAACTTCTTGCAGATATAAAGAGCTAGACTTTGATACTGACTGGCTCATCTCTTCTTAGAAAGAGATTCCCGGAAGTTTGCCCATTTCGTGTATGCATGCTATTGTTTCAGTTGTGTCCGACTCTCCAAGACTCTATGGACTGTAGCCAACCAAGCTCCTCTGTCCATAGAAGTCTCCAGGCAACAATATTGGAGTGGGTTTCTGGGCCCTCCTCCAGGAGATCTTCCCAACACAGGGATGGAACCCACGTCTCATACATATCCTGCATTGGGAGGCAGGTTCTTTATCACAAGCACCACCTGGAGAGCCTACACTCACTGCAGACAACTTATCTAACTGGGCTACCTCTTGAGAGATCTTTTCTATCTGGGTAACATAGGGAAGCATATACAGGTCCATAAGATATGGCCAAGAATACCTGTCGATGTGCTTATATTCAGGGGAAATGGAACAGTAATGAACAAGGTGGAAGATCAATGAAACTGCCTTGATTTAACAATTTGATTTTCCATTTGACAGGTAAAACAAACCAAAGAACCTGTATTTTTCTCTTTGAAATATTTGTGGAATGACTAAATTAGGGTCTGTTCAATAATATGATGCAGGGAGCTCAAACCAGTGCTCTGTGAGAACAGAGAGGGATAGGATGGGGTGCGAGGTGGGAGGAAGGCTTAAGAAGGAGAGGACATATGTATACCTATGGCTGATTCATGCTGATGTATGGCAGAAACCAACACAATATTTTAAAGCAATTATCCTTCAATTAAAAAGAAATAATTTTTTTAAAGTAAAAGAAAAATAATAGTAACATAGGTGGCACAGAGAAGTAGCCAGTATCCTGTCCCTCTCCACACTGTGATAAATGTTCATAAAAGCAGAGGCTGGATGTCCATGTGTCCGACGTGCTTTAGAAAAGACATATTGGCTGAATTTCTGGGTTCTTTCATCTCTGAAATTAAGTAATTCTAATTTTAAAGTTATATTTTTGTGAACTTTCTTATTTAGAGCAAGAAGGTAGGGTGGGTAAGAACAATTACATTTGAATGCAAATACATTCCAATACATGATACCCATCAATTCCCAAAATATTCATTTTATATAGTTAGCATTCTTGTTGTCTAAATATAGTAGGTCTGAATTCGGAGAAAACTATTTTATTTTTAACATGGAACTAAATGTTAAATTTCCTTTGGTTGTTATGAAATACTTTTTATTGCAATAAAATGACATGAAGTTCTATCTAAAAATAAAATATGTGACTATAAAATGTATTCATCAGTTATTTTTTCCCTCTTTCATCATTTAATTGCCTGATTTTCCATAAATATGCTAAAAAAGGAACAGAATGGATTATTTGAGCTCAATTTACTTCTCTGGACAAAATCTGAGCAATTAAAAAGATCAATCCAATTTTTTTTTTTTTTACTTTTATCTGAATCCAACATTTCCAAGGTTAGAATGGCTTTCTCTTTTTGTCTGTAATGTAAAGTTCCCACATATCACTTTAATAAAAAATGCTTTATTTTATTCCACTAGTTGCAATCCTATCTCTTATTGTCATGTCATGTAGGATACTTTTAAAATAGCTATAAAGTTAAAAAATTAACAATCTGCCCTCATATTAACTGTAATCTGCTGAAACATCTTGGTTAGTATCTGATGGAGCTAAACTAAATCAAAGCAGATCTGTTCTGAACTATTTTCAACTTCAGCACATCGAAAAAAATGGCTACTTGTTCCATATGTTGTTTATTCTAAAATGTGAAGGATATTTTATATTAAACATCTGCCTGCACATTTCTTCCATAACCACTAAGGAAAAAAAATCACAAGTTCCATTGACAGCATTTTATGACCTTTAAATATACAATATAGTAACATTTCCTTTAGATTGACAATAAACCAGGCATTCGGCTTTGATACAGTTTTCAGAGGGCTTATGTTTCCTGGACCCACAATATGCTTCACAACAGTGCAAAGAAATGTGAATGACTATAACCAATGGACTCAGTCTAGAAGAGTTTATATTTTTTCCTTTTATATATTTAATTTAAAAAAAACTCCTCACATTTCACTTTAATAAAAGATAATTCCAGCCTCTTTGCCTGATGTGAAAGCCTTTTATAAACCGCTTCCAATATATGCTTCAAAAAATCACAAACATTTGAAAAATCTCTCTCTTTTTGAAAATGAGCCATCCATTTTTCACCAAGTGAACCCAGTACTGTCTAGTGTTTGTACTTAGTTTCACACTGCTTCACTTTCAGTTGCCGTGTCTTTTCCTTTGCCTTCCTCCACCAAATAAGAACATTTAAAGCTTGGCAATGGGTCATAATCATCCCATTTCTCATGCAAACCTTATCCATTCAACACTCAGAGACTAATGCAGTCTGCAGGGGTGTTTCCATTTATGTACTCCTACAATGTCTCACTTATTCTTTTCTTCTGAAAGCCAATACTATATACTTGCTTAAATAATTCTTAGAATGATGTATACTATATATATGGGCTTCCCCGGTGGTTCAGCGGTAAATAGTCTGCCTGCAATGCAGGAGATGCAGATGTGGGTTCAATCCCTGGGTCAGGAAGATCCCCTGGAGAAGGTAATGGCTACCCACTCCAGTATTCTTGCCTGGAGCATCCCATGGACAGAGGAGCCTGGTGGACTACAGTTCATGGGGTCACAAAGAGTCGGATATGACTGAGCAACTAACACCACCAGAATCTAAGATATTTTCTTCACGTTTGGAGAGTCAAAATAAAATTTAGCCCTAAAAAGTAATGCGACCCTCAAACCAGATTTCACTTATCTTTAACTTGTTACCAAGAAAGAAAAGACGCAATGTAAAAGAGAGCTGTATCTTTGTCTAAAAAGATTTTCTAAAAAGATAGTGTTTCTCAGCCATATAAGCATCTGTAATTAAATCAATTTGTTATGATTACTGAAAGGAGAAAGCTGAAATGAGATATAAGATACTCCTTTGTTTGAAAACGAAAGAATATCCCCAACCATATAAGAGTACTTCAATAAATGTTTCTTTTTTACATTGGCCGAACATGAAAATCATCTACAAAACATTTCAAGACAGAGATGCTCATGTCTCTATTGGAATAATTAAATTATAATCTGTAGAAATAAATCTCAGGCATCCATCGTGTTAGTCACTGAGTCATGAGTCTGTGTGACTCCATGGAACGTAGCCTGCTAGGCTTCTCTCTCCATAGGATTCTCCAGGCAAGAATAATGGAATGGGTTGTCTTTCCTTTCTCCAGGGGATCTTCCCAATCCTAGAATCGAACCCAGGTCTCCTGCATTGCAGGAAGGTCCTTTACCATCTGAGCCACCGGATAAACCCAATAGTAAGTTTTTAAAAAACTTTTCCAAGTGATTTTAATATGCAGGCAGGGGTAAACAGCAGTCGTTTAAATGGAGGTATGGTAAAGAAAAGCAGCTGGGAAGGTGGCAAAGATAGAATAAGCCCTGTTCTAAAAACTGATCCAAAGAAATACGTGCGCACCCTCTGCTCCCATTCGGGAAGACTGGTTACAGGTTAGGCAGTGACTGATGTGCTTGCAATTGCCTCTTGGCCCACTCTTAGGAAGCATGAAAATTCCTTGGACCTTCATCCCAGTGATACAACTGAACCGAAAGTATAAATTATTTCTGGACTATGAAGTAGATCAGTTCAGTTCAGTTCAGTCGCTCAGTCATGTCCGACTCTTTGCAACCCCATGAATCACAGCACGCCAGGCCTCCCTGTCCATCACCAACTCCCGGAGTTCACTCAAACTCATGTCCATCGACTCGGTGATGCCATCCAGCCATCTCATTTTCTGTCGTCCCCATCTCCTCCCACCCCCAATCCCGCCCAGCATCAGACTCTTTTCCAGTGGGTCAACTCTTCGCATGAGGTGGCCAAAGTATTGGAGTTTCAGCTTTAGCATCAGTCCTTCCAATGAACACCCAGGATTGATCTCCTCTAGAATGGACTGGTTGGATCTCCTTGCAGTACAACGGACTCTCAAGAGTCTTCTCCAGCACCACAGTTCAAAATCATCAATTCTTCGGATCAGCTTTCTTCACAGTCCAACTCTCACATCCGTACATTACCACGGGAAAAACCATAGCCTTGACTAGACGGACCTAGGTTGGCAAAGTAATGTCTCTGCTTTTTAATATGCTATCTAGGTTGGTCATAACTTTCCTTCCAAGGAGTAAGTGTCTTTTAATTTCCTGGCTGTAATCAGCATCTGCAGTGATTTTGGAGCCCATAAAAATAAAGTCTGACACGGTTTCCACTGTTTCCCCATCTATTTCCCATGAAGTGATGGGACCAGATGCCATGATCTTCGTTTTCTGAATGTTGAGCATCAAGCCAACCTTTTCACTCTCCTCTTTCACTTTCATCAAGAGGCCTTTGAGTTCCTCTTCACTTTCTGCCATAAGGGTGGTGTCATCTGCATATCTGAGTTTATTGATATTTCTCCCGGCAATCTTGATTCCAGCTTGTACTTCTTCCAGCCCAGTGTTCCTCATGATGTACTCTGCATAAGAGTTAAATAAGCAGGGTGACAATATACAACCTTGACGTACTCCTTTCCCTATTTGGAACCAATCTGTTGTTCCAAGTCCAGTTCTAACTGTTGCTTCCTGACCTGCATACAGGTTTCTCAAGAGTCAGGTCAGGTGGTCTGGGATTCCCATCTCTTTCAGAATTTTCCACAGTTTATTGTGATCCTCACAGTCAAAGGCTTTGGCATAGTCAATGAAGCAGAAATAGATGGTTTTCTGGAGCTCTCTTGCTTTCTCCATGATCCAGCTGATGTTGGCAATTTGATCTCTGGTGCCTCTGCCTTTTCTAAAACCTGCTTGAATATCTGGAAGTTCACATATTGCTGAAGCCTTGCTTGGAGAATTTTGAGCATGACTTTACTAGCATGTGAGATGAGTGCAATTGTGCAGTAGTTTGAGCATTCTTTGGCATTCCCTTTCTTTGGGATTGGAATGAAGATTGACCTTTTCCAGTTCTGTGGCCATTGCTGAGTTTTCCAAATTTGCTGGCATATTGAGTGCAGCACTTTCACAGCATCATCTTTCAGGATTTGAAATATCTCAATTGGAATTCCATCACCTCCACTAGATTTGTTCGTAGTGATGCTCTCTAAGGCCCACTTGACTTCACATTCCAAGATGTCTTGTTCCAGGTGAGTGATCACGCCATCGTGATTATCTTCATCATGAAGATCTTTTTTGTACAGTTCTTCTGTGTATTCTTGCCACCTCTTCTTAATATCTTCTGCGTCTGTTAGGTCCATACCATTTCTGTCCTTTATCGAGCCCATTTTTGCATGAAATATTCCCTTGGAATCTCTAATTTTCTTGAAGAGATCTCTTGTTTTTCCTATTCTGTTGTTTTCCTCTATTTTTTTGCATTGATCACTGAGGAAGGCTTTCTTATCTCTCCTTGCTATTCTTTGGAACTCTGCATTCAGATGCTTATATCTTTCCTTTTCTCCTTTGCTTTTCACTTCTCTTCTTTTCACAACTATTTGTAAGGCCTCCCCAGACAGCCATTTTGCTTTTTTGCATTTCTTTTCCATGGGGATGGTCTTGGTCCCTGTCTCCTGTACAATGTCATGAACTTCTGTCCAGAGTTCATCAGGCACTCTATCAATCAGATCTAGTCCCTTAAATCTATTTCTCACTTCCACTGTATATTCATAAGGGATTTGATTTAGGTCATATCTGAATGGTCTAGTGGTTTTCCCTACTTTCTTCAATTTAAGTCTGAATTTGGCAATAAGGAGTTCATGATCTGAGCCACAATCAGCTCCTGGTCTTGTTTTTGCTAACTGTATAGAGCTTCTCTATCTTTGGCTGCAAAGAATATAATCAATCTGATTTCGGTGTTGACCATCTGGTGATGTCCATGTGTAGAGTCTTCTCTTGTGTTGTTGGAAGAGGGTGTTTGCTATGACCAGTGCGTTCTCTTGGCAAAACTCTATTAGCCTTTGCCCTGCTTCATTCCGTGCTCCAAGGCCAAATTTGTCTGTTACTCCAGGTGTTTCTTGACATCCTACTTTTGCATTTCAGTCCCCTATAATGAAAAGGACATCTTTTTTGGGTGTTAGTTCTAAAAGGTCTTGTAGGTCTTCATAGAACCATTTAACTTCGGCTTCTTCAGAATTACTCGTTGGGACATAGACTTGGATTACTGTAATGTTGAATGGTTTGCCTTGGAAACGAACAGAAATCATTCTGTCGCTTTTAAGATTGCATCCAATTACTGTATTTCAGACTCTTTTGTTGACCATGATGGCTACTCCATTTCTTCTAAGGGATTCCTGCCCACAGTAGTAGATATAATGGTCATCTGAGTTAAATTCACCCACTCCAGTCCATTTTAGTTCACTGATTCCTAGAATGTGTATGTTCACTCTTGCCATCTCCTGTTTGACCACTTCCAATTTGCCTTGATTCATGGACCTAACATTCCAGGTTCCCATGCAATATTGCTCTTTACAGCATCGGACCTTGCTTCTATCACCAGTCACATCCACAACTGGGTATTTGTTTCGCTTTGGCTCCATCCCTTCGTTCTTTCTGGAGTTATTTCTCCACTGATCTCCAGTAGCATACTGGGCACCTACCGACCTGGGGAATTCCTCATTCAGTATCCTATCATTTTGCCTTTTGATACTGTTCAAGGGGTTCTCAAGGCAAGTATACTGAAGTGGATTGCCATTCCCTTCTCCAGTGGACCACATTCTGTCAGACCTCTCCACCATGACCCGTCCGTCTTGGGTGGCCCCACACGGCATGGCTTAGTTTCATCAAGTTAGATGGGGCTGTGGTCCATATGATCAGATCAACTAGTTTTTTGTGATTATGATTTCAGTGTGTCTGCCCTCTAATGCCCCCTCCCAATACCTACCGTCTTATTTGGGTTTAACTTACCTTGGTCGTGGAAAATCTCTTCACAGGCGCTCCAGCAAAGTGCAGCCACTGTACCTTACCTTGAATGAGGGGTATCTCCTCAAGGCCACCCCTCCTGACCTTGAACTTGGAGAAGCTCCTCTCGGCCCTCCTGCACCCGCGCAGCCACTGCCTCTTGGACATGGGACAGCTCCTAGTAGATAAAGCCAGTCAAATTAAACTCAGTTCATTAAATTAAAGTATATAGAAACCCAGCTGGCAGTGTGTACCATGTCATTGACAGCACACAGGGAGTGGTCAAGATGGCGGAATAAGAAAATTCAGAGCTCACCTCCTCCCATGGGCACACCAAAAGTACAACTATTAACAGAGCAACTATCAGTGACAATGACCTGGAAACTAGCGGGAAAGATTAACCACAATGCGATGGATAGGAGGAGTGGAGACGTGGGATAGTTGAGACCCGCATCCCCATGAGAGGATGTATAAAGTTATTCCCAGCCATTGGAAATAAAAAAGCAAGTTGGAGTAGTAATATTTGTATCAGACAAAACATGCTTTAAAATAAATATTGTAATAAGAGCAAGGAAGTATATTACAGAATGATAATGGAGTAGTTTTCAGCTGGGATGATTTCCCTCCTCTTTCCACACTGGACATTTAGCAAAGAGGGGATATGGCAGCCCACTCCAGTGTTCTTGCCTGGAGAATCCCAGGGACGGGGGAGCCTGGTGGGCTTCTGTCTACGGGGTCACAAGGAGTCGGACACGACTGAAGTGACGCAGCAGCAGCAGCAGGTCTTCCCAGGTGGCGCCAGTGGTAAAGAACCTGCCTGTTAATTCAGGAGACATAAGAGATATAGGTTCAATCCCTGGGTCAGGAAGATCCACTGGAGAAGGGCATGGCAACCCACTCCAGTATCTTGCCTGGAGAAGCCCATGGAGAGAGGAATCTGGTGGGCTACAATCCACATGATTGCAAAGAGTTGGACACGACTAAAGAAACCTAGCACTTAATGAATAGAGGCCAGGGATGATGCTTAATATTCTACAACTCACTTTATGCCCTCTCACTCTAACCAGGAATTATCTGTCAAGTGTCAATATTAAGAAACCCTGATCTAAGAGAAGATGGCGTTAGAATTTTCTGCCACTGGATACTACAATTTTAAAGAAATTTATCACCAGTAGTCGAGATTTAGATTTTTACAAATCTGTAAGTCAATATGGTTTTCTTCATTCCTAGCTAAACATTTTCTATAGCAATTTAGGTTTGGTTTATTTTATTTTCTCCTTAAAAATTTTGGAAAAGAAGTACTGCCTAACATTTTTTAAAGACATTATTAGTAAGTATAACTTGCTTAATCGCTCTCTGCTTTCTTATTCATATATTTTCTGAAACATATTTTACTTTTTGAAAACAGAGATTTATGTTTTGTACACAAAAGCATTCCCATGACAATGATTATTACCATAGTTTGCAATGTTCCAAAGGCATCCAGGAGTAATGGAAAGGTTTGTGTAGAAAGAAACAGTTGTATAATGTCTAGGGCAAAAAAGAGATGCTATAAATAATGTTAAAAATGTTTCTTTAGAAGTCTAAATACAAATTCCTATAATACAATTGTAAACATTTCTTAAAGCAACTGTGTTCTCTGTTGTAGTTGCCAAAGGACCTATAATTCATCTTGGCTTTGAATAAGAGCCAGTGGAATGAATCAGCCAAGAGCTAAGCACAATGGAATGAAGCTATACATTCCTACAGTGCTGAGAAAATAGTCAAGGGATGTTCTCAGGGAAATATCTATAATATCCTGAATCTGAGCTCTATATTCAGGTAGGTCAAATTAATCAACATGGAACATTAATTTAAATGGGACAAATTATCCAAAAAATTTTTGAGGTTTGAAAGAGATAAAATTAAAATGCATATACATTTGAATCAAAAAATTATGCTAAAGATATCTTATTAATAGTAGTAATTAAATTCTATTACATGAATCAATTGTTTCAAATGCTTTAAAATCATTGTAATCATGTTCTAGGAAGCTGAAGATTTTCAGATTTTGACTTTCTTTTTTTTTTCACAGAAACACAGAAATGTTTGTTCCTTGGATGAAGCATAGCAACAATTATTTTATTCTTTAAAAATTCAGATGATTTTTTTGGTAAAAATTTATACAGCTCATCCTCCCTTGCATGTGACTAAATGGGGTAAAAATAGACTTTTTAAAACATCGACTTTCAAGAGAAACTGAATTTTTGCTCGCATAGTATTAAGCTACACATTAAACATTTTAAAAGTTAAGAAAATTGTTGACTCACTTGCAGTTGTAAAAAGTAACACAGAAAGAGCCTGTGTACCTTTTACTCAGTTGCCTTCAAAAGCAAAGTCTTAAATTACAGTGTGACAACACAGATAAGATATTGGCGCCAATACAGTCAAAACAGAATTTTTCTATCACCGTTAAGTATCACTCATGTTGCTCTTCAATTAGCTACACCCATTTCTGTCCTGCTCCACTTCTTCCTTAACTGGTGATAGTCATTAATCTGTTCTCCATGACTATGATTTTTTCAATTTCAAGAATGTTGTATTAATGAAATTACACAGTATGGAATCATCTGTTATTGGCTTTTTTTCCACTCAGTATAATTTTCTGGCGATTCATCCAATTTCTGCATTTATCAATTATTTTTTCATTTTTATTACTGAGTAGTATTCTATGGTGAGTATATTGTTTAACCATACCCTTGTTGATGGAAATATAGGTTGTTTACAGCTTGGGCTACAAGAGATAATAGGTACATGTTTTTGTGTGAACATTGTTTTAATTGCTGAGCCATGTGAGAGTTGCATGTATTTTTAAAGAAACTGCTAAACTCTTTTCCAGAGTGGCTGGACCATTTTACATTCCCACAATGTGATAAGCAGTATATGAGTGATTCAGGTTTCTCTGTCCCTAGCCAGCATTTGGTGTTGTCACTGTTTTTTTTTTTTCAGTCATTCTGACACGGTAACCCACTCCAGTATTCTTGCCTGGAGAATCCCATGTACGGAGAAGCCTGGTAGGCTACAGTCCACAGGGTCGCAAAGAGTCGCACACGACTGAGAGACGGAATGGAACGGAACGGAACGGAACGGAGAGGTGTGCAGTAATATTCGCTGTGGTTTTAATCTGCATTTCCCTGGTGGCTAATGATGTTGAATATTTTCATGTGCTTATATGCCTCCTGTATCTTCCATGAAATGCCTGTTCGTGCTTTTGCTGAATGAATTTCTAAAGAAAAAACTCTTGAGTTCTCTGTTTATTATGAACATGATCTTTTGTCAGAAATATACGGTTTGCAAATATTTTCTCAGTCTGCAGCTTGCATTTCCAACCTAACAGTGCTTCTAGAGAGCAAAAGTTAATTTATACAAAGTCCAGTTAACTCCTTCTTTATTTGGATATTGCTTTTGGTGTTGAGTTTAAGAAGTTTCTGCTAAGACCTAGCCCAAAAATTCTATGTTTTTTTCCTGAGAGTTTTATGTTTTAAATTCAGTCCACAATCAATTTAGTGTTAATTTTTATGTAAGATGTTACTTTTTTGACAGGGTTTCTTATTTTTTGTGCTCATAAGAGGATATCATTCCTCCATGGAATTGCAATTAAAACATTGTTAAAAATCAGTTAGTCATGTTGTATTGGTCCATTTCTAAATACTCCATTGTGTTTCATTGATCTGTAGGTTTAACACAGTACCACATCTTGACAGTATATTTATTATAAGCCCTAAAATCAGGTCAGCTAAATTCTCCCATTTAATTATTAATTAAAAATTAGTTTTAGTTATCTTTCCTTGTTTTTCTATATAAATTTTAGAATAGCTGTGTCAATGCCTACAAATATTTTGCTGGTATTTTTATAGGAATTTTGTTTAAAACCCCACATATCAACCTGAGGAGAATTAAACTCATTACTATTTTGAGTTTCCCCACCATGAATAAGTGGCTTTATATTTATTTAGATCTTTTATTTATTTCATCAACATTTTACAGTTTTCAATATACTAGTTCTATATATGTTTTTGAAAAATGATAGTTTTCATTTTCTGAGCAATTGTAATTGTTATGTTGTAAGTGTAATTCTAATGATTCTGTGTCTGTCTCTACATTGGTAGTATATAGAAGTATAATTGATTTTTCTGTGTTGATTTTTTTTTATTCTGTGATCTTGCTGAACTATTATTCATTGTAGGATTTTTTGTAGATTATTTGAGTCTCCACACAGCGCTATCATCTGCAAACAAGAAATGCTCTATTTCTACTTTACCAATATAAGACTCGTCTCCGCTTTCCTTGCCTTATTTCACTGACTAGAACTGGCCACGCTGTGCTAAATAAGAGTGGTGGGAACAGAGTCCCTCCTTATTCCCGATATTGGACAGAAAAAGCCCCCATAATGCATTTCGTTGTTGCTGTGCATTCCTACTGACACAGTAGAAGACTTCCCTTTTCTTCACACACTTACCAGCGCTTCCACTGCTTTTTCCTTGTCAATAAAGTCATCCTAACAGGTGTCAAGTGATACCTCATTGGTGTTTTGATTTGCATTTTTCTGAAGATGAATGATGATGTGCATCTTTTCATATACCTGGGGGCCCTTTGTGTGTTTCTTTAGAAAAAGTATATTCAAATTATTGTTGCTTATTTTTATTTTTCTATTGACTAGAAGGAACTCCTTATACACAGAGATATCACATTTCTTATTTCAAAATATATTGCAAAGCTACAATAATGAAAAAAGTATGGTGCTGGTATAAAACAATCGGCCAACAGAAGAGAATATAGAAGCCAGAGATAAATCCACAAATTGTCAATTGATCTTCTAAAAGTATGTCAAGAACAGACAATGGAGAAAAGATAATTTCTCCAATAAATGGTGTTAGTGAAACTAGATATTCATATAAAAAGAATTAAACTGGACTCTTATCATAAACCATATACAAAAATCCACTCAAAATTGATTCAGTTCAGTTCATTTCAGTCACTCAGTCGTGTCCGACTCTCTGCAACCCCATGAATCACAGCACGCCAGGCCTCCCTGTCCATCACCAATTCCCGGAGTTCACTCAGACTCATGTCCATCGAGTCGGTGATGCCATCCAGCCATCTCATTCTTTGTCATCCCCTTCTCCTCCCGCCCCCAATCCTTCCCAGCATCAGAGTCTTTTCCAGTGAGTCAACTCGTCTCATGAGGTGGCCAAAGTATTGGAGTTTCAGCTTTAGCATCAGTCCTTCCAAAAGAACACCCAGGATTGATCTCCTTTAGAAGGGACTGGTTGGATCTCCTTGCAGTCCAAGGGACTCTCAAGAGTCTTCTCCAACACCACAGTTCAAAAGCATCAATTCTTCAGCACTCAGCTTTCTTCACAGATTAAAAACTGAAAAAAAACTGTAAAACTCACAAAAGAAAACAGGCAGAAAATTCTTGTTGACATTAGCCTCGACAATCATTTTTTGGGTAAGATGCCAAAAGCTCAGCAACATAGCAACAAATTAAAAAATAGACAAATATGATTTCATCAAACTGAATGGGTTCTGTACAGCAAAGAAAACAATCAACAAGTGAAAAAGCAAACTAAAGGATGATATAAAATATTTGTCATGCAAAGATGACAGAATAGGAAGAAGTTGAGCTTAACTCCTTCAATGGGCACACCAAAATTACAACTATTTACAAAACAACTATCAATAAGAATGATGTCAAGACTGGTAGAAAATATTTTGCCACAACTAAAGATATAAAGAAGGAACCATTACAAAAAATATAAAGAAGGAGACTTGTCAGAATGGTTGAGATGAGGTGTAGTGACAATATTAATGTTTCTGTCACCTTATGTTGGTATCAATTGACCATCCTTTATCCATCATTTGTTGATATTCCTGGTTCTTGGTAAAATGAATGAATACTTAGTATCAACAATTTAGAACCTCTAAATATAGCAACAAAGATGGCTTTTTAAAATATATTATTGACTGGAGAAATGTAGGAAAAGATTAAGATATAGTATCATACTATTTACCTGTACTAAGAACATATTCAGACAAAATATGCATGTCATAAGAACTTATACAAATAAAAAGATAAACATTAGGGACATTAGAATTGTGGTATGGTAACGAGTTGATTCACTGGAAAAGACTCTGATGCTGGGAAAGGTTGGGGGCGGGAGGAGAAGGGGACGACAGAGAATGAGATGGATGGATGGCATCACCGACTCTGTGGACATGAGTTTGAGTGAACTCCGGGAGTTGGTGATGGATAGGGAGGCCTGGCGTGCTGTGATTCATGGGGTCGCGGAGAGTCGGACACAACTGAGCGACTGAACTGAACTGAACTGAACTGAACGGTGGGGAATGAGGATTTAAGTGTTATGAAATATGAGAATAAAATAATAGATTAAAATTTCAAATGAAATTTGAAAATGGGTGACAGTGCAAGAATATAAAATATTCTCATGCATCACAATTAGATTTCAATATAATTTACAGTGATCAAGAAAGCCTGATATAATCATAATATTTAATGATATGAAATTCATCTAGAAGTGTATATACTAAAATAAGAACAACTTTTAAAACATAAAATGAAGTAGATACTGGGGAAGCCAAAGGCTCACTACTGCTGCTTTTCATTACATGGCTTTTGTATTTTGTTTAAAAAAAAATGTTTACCTTTCTGAATCTTTAGGCATTTTAGATATTATTTCAGCAAATTTGATTTAATTTAGCAAACAATTGGTGCTTTCATAACCATATAACTATTACCTGGAGAGCTATCTGGTGTTAGTAAAGGGCAACACATTAGTGAAAACAAATCCAGGATATTAACTTTATAGGAAGATTTAAATTACCTTAGAAACTCCAAGATACTTTGTTGACTTTCAATAAACAATTTTATAATAATTTATTGAAGACCTACTATATGTCATGCAGTTTTTAGGTGCTGAGGTCATAACAGTATATCATAGAGACAGGATTCCTGCCTTATTATAAAAAAAAACAGCCAAAATTGACTTCTGCAGATTATCAAAGTAATTCATTTTCTTTTTCTGGTGTTGACCTGCCTGTGTTCTACTAAAGATAACATGTCTTATTTTAAAATTTGTATTTATTTTAAATGGATACAGTGAATTATCCAGTACAAACTAGTCATGTGGAACGTTTCATTAGGCAAAAACTGCCAGTTCTTACACAGTAGATGATATTCATGTTTCACATTCACTCTAACAATTCTGTTTCCCTGCAGTATTTTATTAGAAAGATGCCATCTCTTAAAGTGTCAGCAAAAGGGAAACATAAGGACATAATAAAATTAATGCAGACTTTTAAACCAAGTGCAAGTCTTGAATAGGTTAGCCTTAGGGAATGACTTCAGCTCCCAGAGATTTTGTTGTCATGTTTTTTAATCATTACTTTTCTGCCTTATATTATCTTCACTGATGTTTCAATAAAGTAAATTTACTCAAGTCCTCTTGTATAAAACCTCCAATAACTAAGCTTACTTTAAAACATTGTTTTCTATGTTGTTACAAAATGACTAATCAGAGGGTCGATACACATGAAAAGAAAATTACTTCCATTAGCCAATGTTTTCATTGGAAGGACTGATGCTAAAGCTGAAACTCTAATACTTTGGCCACCTCATGTGAAAAGTTGACTTACTGGAAAAGACTCTGATGCTGGGAGGGATTGGGGGCAGGAGGAGAAGGGGACGACAGAGAATGAGATGGCTGGATGGCATCACCAACTTGATGGACATGAGTTTGAGTGAACTCCGGGAGTTGGTGATAGACAGGGAGGCCTGGTGTGCTGTGATTCATGGGTTCGCAAAGAGTAGGACACGACTGAGTGACTGAACTGAACTGAACTGAACTGAATATGCCCCCCAGAGAAGGAAATGGCAACTCACTCCAGTATCCTTCCTAGAGAATTCCGTGGACAGAGGAGCCAGGTGGGCTGCTGCCCATGGGGTCGCACAGAGTCAGACATGACTGAAGAGACTTAGCAGCAGCAGCAGCAGCAATACACCCCCAAATTTTCCTAAATAAATCCTAGGTTATTCAAAGCAGTACTTGTGTGCAACCTCAAAAACAACAAAATGCTTATTTGAAAATGCTTATTTCCAAGGCAAACCATTCAATATCACAGTAATCCAAGTCTATACCCCAACAACTAAAGCCAAAGAAGCTGAAGTTGAATGGTTCTATGAAGACCTACAAGGTGTTTTAGAATTAACACCAAAAAAAGATGTCCTTTTCATAGTAGGGGACTGGAATGCAAGAGCAGGAAGTCAAGCGAACCCAGAGTCACAGGCAACTTTGGCCTTGGAGTACAAAATGAAGCAGAGCAAAGGCTAATAGAGTGTTGTCAAGAGAACACACTGGTCATGGCAAGCAACCTCTTCCAACAACACACGAGACGACTCCACACATGGACATCACCAGATGGTTAATACTGAAATCAAATTGATTATATTCTTTGGAGCCAAATGGTGATGCAAAAATAAGACCAGGAGCTGACTGTGGCTCAGATCATGAACTCCTTATTGCCAAATTCAGACTTACACTGAAGAAAGTAGGGAAAACCACTAGGCCAATCGAATATGACCTAAATCAAATCTCTTTTGGTTATACAGTAGAAGTGATAAATAGAATCCAAGGATTGGATCTGATAGAGTGCCTGAAAAACTATGGATGGAGGTTTGTCACATTGTACAGGAGGCGATGGTCAAGACCATCCACAAGGAAAAGAAATGCAAAAAGGCAAAATGGTTGTCTGAGGAGGCCTTAAAAATAGCTGAGAAAATAATAGAAGCAAAAGACAAGGAGAAAAGGAAAGATATATCCATCTGAAAGGAGTGTTCCAAAGAATAGCAAGGAGAAATAAGAAAGACTTCCTAAGTGAACAATGCAAAGAAATAAAGGAAAACAATAGAATGGGAAAGACTAGAGATTTAGAGATACCAAGGGAGTATTTCATGCAAAGATGGGCATAATAAAGGGCAGAAAGAGTATGAACCTAACAGAAGAAGAAAATATTAAAAAGAGGTGGCAGGAATACCCGGAAGAACTATACAAAAAGATCATAATGAACCAGATAACCATGATGGTGTGATCACTCACCTAGAGTCAGACATCCTGGAGTATGAAGTCAAGTGGGTGTTAGGTAGCATCACTATGAACAAAGCTAGTGAGGTGATGGGATTCCAGCTGAGCTATTTAAAATCATAAAGGATGATGCTGTGAAAGTGCTGCACTCAATTATACCAGCAATTTGGAAAACTCAGCAGTGGCCACAGGACTGGAAAAGGTCAGTTTTCATTCCAATCCCAAAGAAAGGCAATGCTAAAGAATGTTCAAACTACCACACAATTGCACTCATTTCATATGCTTGGAAACTAACGCTTAAGATTTTTCCAAGCTACGCTTCAACAGTATGTGAACTGAGAACTTCCAGATGTTCGAGCTGGGTTTAGACAAAGCAGAGAAACCAGAGATCAAGTTGCCAACATCTGCTGGATCATTGAAAAAGCAAGAGAATTCCAGAAAAAATATCTACTTCTGTTTTATTGACTATTACAAAACCTTTGACTGTGTGGATCACAACAAACTGTGGGAAATTCTTCAAGAGATGGGAATACCAGACCACCTTACCTGCCTCCTGAGAAATCTGTATACAGTTCAAGAAGCAACAGTTAGAACCAGACATGGAATAATAGACTGGTTCCAAATCAGAAAGGAGTACATCAAGGCTGTCTATTGTCATTCTGCTTATTTAAATTATATGCAGAATACATCATGTGAAATACCGTGCTGGATGAAGCACAAGCTGGAATCAAGATTGCTGGGAGAAATATCAATCACCTCAGATACGCAGATGATACCACCATTGTGCCAGAAAGTGATAAGGAAATGAAGAGCCTCTTGACAAAAGTGAAAGAGGAGAGTGAAAAAGCTGGCTTAAAACTCAAAGTTCAAAAAAAAGATCATGTCATCCGGTCTCATCACTTCATGGCAAATAGATGGAGAAGCAGTAATAGACTTTACTTTCTTGGGCTCCAAAATCACTACAGATGGTGACTGCAGCCATGAAATTAAAAGACGCTTACTCCTTGGAAAAAAAGTATGACCAACCTAGACAGCATATTAAAAAGCAGAAACATTACTTTGCTGACAAAGATCCATCTAGTCAAAGCTATGTTTTTTTCCAGTAGTCATGTATGCATGTGAGAGTTGGACCATAAAGAAGAATGACTAAGTGCCGAAGAATTGATGCTTTTGAACTGTGGTGTTGAGGAAGACTCTTGAGAGTCCCTTGAACTGCAAGGAGATCAAACCATTCATTCCTAAAGGAAATCAACCCTGAATATTCATTGGAAGGACTGATGCTGAATCTCCAATACTTTGGCCACCTGATATGAAGAACTGACTCATTAGAAAAGAGTCACCCTAAAGTCACAGGTGATAGGTAAACCTTTTAGGTAAACCATCAAGTCAGAAGTGATAGGACACTCTATTCAGGGAAGTGTTGGACAATTGCCTTTTCATAAGAAAATAAAGTAAAATAGTATCTTTATCTCTCTGCTTTCCTTTCTCCTCTCTGCTTACCTACCTCTCCATGCTTAATTGTGGAAACCAAATCTTAAATACTATTAAAAACAAATATAGTGAAGTATCTTATTCATTCAGGATTGAGAGGGATTTCTCATACAAGATGTAAAATGGACACTGAAATGATGAGAGAGAAGCATATTTGTATTCAAATTCAGAAATTATTTTTTGAAAGAAGGCTTAACAATCCATTTTTACAAAGTATGGCTGCTGCAAAAATATGTCTCGAATCACAAATGGCAGGACGCTTGGTAATTGGCCAGCAACCCCAGATGCTGCAGGGTGAAAGCCATCACCCAGCTCATGAAAGGCTGTACTTCCTGCCAGATTCTCAGGCCAGTGACCAAGTGTGGCCAGATACAAGAGCCAGTGCTTTCCTGGAGACAGTAGACTCCAACAAGAACTTCTTTGGCTTGAGGATCCCCGGGTACTTTTGCCAAAACTTTTTCAGAATTGCTCCACAGTCTAATCCCTTTCCTATTCAACCTCCTTTCTCTCCCTCTTAGCTACTCTAGATTAGATCTGCCACCTGGTTTGACAGCTCTCCCAGCCTCCTCTGGCTCTGGGCTCAGTTTTTCCAAACACTTGTGTATTCCCCTTTTACTTAGCTCAGCTCACTTGTGTCTGCTTCTCAAAGGACATGAACTAACACACAGTGGCAAACACCAAGAAATAAAAGCAGATGTACAGGAAGAATGAAATAAAACTTAACATTAATTTTTGTCTGTAAGATGTGATAGAAAATAAATGTCCACAAATTATCATAAAGGCATGACTTAACTCGCACATTTTGGAAGAAAGCTAACAATCATTAAATAACCTATATCACCTATATCAGTGGTTGGCTAACTTTTTAAATAAACAGCTAGATAGTAAATATTTTTGTTTCCTTCTGCCAAGTGGCAAAATTGAGAGTGTTATACAGGTACTTGCTGTTTAGTCACTAAGTCGTGTCTGACTCTTTGTGAGTCCATGGACTATAGCCTTCACCAGGCTCTTCTGTCCATGGGATTCTCCAGGCAAGAATACTGGAGTGGGTTGCCATTTCCTTCTCCAGGGGAGCTTCCCAACCCAAGGATTGGACTTGTGTCTCTGGCATTGGCAGGCAGATTCTTCACCGTTGAGCCACCAGGGAAGCCTGAGCTATAAGTACTTCAAAGACAATCAAAAAGTACCTATTTAAAAATGTAAAAAAAAAAAACAAACAAACACACATTTCTGCTCCTGGCGAAGACAGAGAAGGAGAATAAAAATAAAAGAAGGAGGGGAAGGGGAGGGGAAGGAGGGGAAGAGAAGGGGGCAGAAAGAAGAGAGTAAGGAAGTGGGATGCAGGGAGGAGGAGGAAGATGAAGGTAATGATAGAAAAGATCGTTGGTCAGGTTCAGACTCTAGGCTGATCCCTGACAAGGATAAGAGTGCGAGCCTATGGGAGTGGTATCCAAATCATTGGGTATCTCTACAAGAATTCTGAAAAATTGTTACCATCTGTACATTTTAGGATATTATCTGGAGTTTTCATCTTAAGTTTGATCCTTGCAAAGGAGAAGTAATTGTAATAATAAATCATAATTTAATTATAGTATATAATTAAAAATTAAAAATAATTACATCTAAAATTCTACTGCACGTGTCCTTTAAGACTGTTTTTATCAAGACTTTGGAGATCCAGCATTATTCAATTTATGGAAAACATATGTCTAGTAACCCAAATGACAAAGCTAGTCCTATATTTCTCAAATTCAGACACACTGCGTGTCAGAAAAAAAAAAAAAAACATAAAACAGATGACTTTGCTTTCATTTCAAATGTCATGTTAAGAAGCATCACTACTAAACCCATCTCTGTTCTGATGTTTAATTCTAAGTGATTGGTAGACAGATGAATCTATAGATAGATGTGGGCTTCCCAGGTGGTGCTAGTGGTAAAGAACTCGTCTGCCAATGCAGGAGATATAAGAGATGCGTGTTCGATCCCTGGGACAGGAAGATGCCCTGGAAGAGGACGCGGAATACACTTCAGTATTCTTTCCTGGAGAATCACATGGACAAAGGAGCTTTGCAGGCTCCATAGTCCATAGGGTTGCAAGGAGTCGAACATGACTGAAATGACCACATGCCATAGATAGCTGTATAAATAGAGGTGGGCTGCTGAACAGATACTTGCTAGACAGAGAGGCAGACAGATGCATGAACAGTTAGAAAAAAAATTGCTATTTTGAATTTTTTTCACTCTTTATGTGCTTCAGAGATTTTTTAAAACCTGGGACTGTGCTACAATAGGATGTGGAATCTGCTGGTGAAAATTGCCCTGTTCCTCTTGTATCAGAAGTGTTCTGAAAAGAGACATGGGAGTGGGAAAGCCACACAGATTCTTTGCGAGGTCAGATGAGTTTGGGAAAGGGTACTTATGGAAATAATAGCCTCTAATTCTATTTTTCCCAGGTATCTACAAACACACACACACACACACACACACCCCAAAAGTGGTTTATTACCTCCATATTTACAAAACACGCTAATTTGAAAACCACTGGTCTCATATCCTAAATACTTCATTTATAGCAGTATAGTTTAACACAAGAAAGGTTCTTTGTTTGTGGTGGTGGTTTGAATAGATATGTATGTAAATCTGAGCTTAAGGATTGAGGCAATTCTGTGATGCTGGAAACCTGTTTCTTTCTCTCATCCAGTTGCTGCTCTGTATAAATGTCAGTAGTAGGAGATTCTCATTGTTCGATCTCCTCTTCTATCAACCTTCTGCAAGAATAATCCCTAATACGGGGAGAGAGTCAACTTCACTCTGCCAGCAGGGCCTGTGGTTTACTAATTCCTACTAATTAGTAGGTTACTAATTCCTTAACATTTTTCTTCTACTTAAAACCTCCAAGAAGGAATGAGACCACCCTGAGGAAACCAAGGGATGTCAAAAGAAGGATATGATTTCCCATCTCTTATATGGATGTAGACATTCAAATGTCAAGTTAAGTTAGGAATCTTTAAAGTTGTATTTTTCTACAAAGCATATCACTGAAAGCATAGTAATGTTTTCACTGAACGTAACACAAGTTATCATATGTTGTTTAAACACTAATAAAAATAAATTAGCTTTTATATGAGTAGCATAGCATGCAATAAGAATGCAGGATGTTTTTCTTGAGTTCTATTAGAGTTGATAGAGCTGCCAACTCTCCTCTGGACATTCACTAAGGACTTCTGGTAATGAAATAAACAGTTTTTTTAAAGCCCTAAAGATCTAGATATAAATGAAAAATATAAGAAAACACATTGTCATTGGAATTACTAAAAATATGCTTTGATAAAATCTACCATTAAAAAGTGATAGAACATGACTAGATGACTTCCCAGTCTCATTAGAGTAAACATGATTTTACAATAAACCAAGGCTTCTACAAAATGCAGTTTGCAGGGAGTATTCAAAACAAACATGACAATTACCACTGCTGGTTCCAGAACAGTCGAACGGGTAGTGAAACCCAGCACTCCACAGAAACCTGCCTGAGCCCAAGGCCATCAATGTTCTAATTTGTATCTTTTGAAAATAAACCGACTTGTCAGAATACATGTAATTCATCTCTTTTCTTGTTGTCCATCCATCCAGTCATGTCTGACTCTGCAACCCCATGGACTATAGCACTGCAGCTCACTCTTTTATACAAATAATCTAATCTCTATTACTTACTAAGCATTATAGACATGTTATGTCATTTTTAAGTGCCCATGTGTGTATATTTTTATGTAGTCTTAATAAACATATTTTTGCTGTTTTACTTAAGTGAATTCAAGTTAATGTACATTCTAGTAAAAGGGCAGCTTATAAACAAATTCCTAGCAGAAAACAGCTATTTTTGCCATTATATGTTTTAAAAGGCATGCCTGAATGCTTTACTGAGTTAAAAGTACATAAAAGCTTTATCAGTGTTTTATTAAAGGACTAGATGCATAAAAATAAGCGACTTCCCTGGTGCTACTCCATAAATAAAAGTGATCTCCCTAGTAATAAATGATCTCTGCTTCTTTTGTGGTCTTGTTTCTCAGCCTTTGATTACAACAAGACACTTGGTATTGCATTGTGATCAGTACAACATAGATTTTGGCCTGATTCTCTCTAAAAGAACTTCCCTATTTAATGGAAAACTTGCATAGGAGAAGTTGTTCTTGTTTCATTCCTTCTAAAGTTCTCCACTCCTGGTCAAACTTGTGTCTCTGGAAATTGTGCATTTTGGAATGCTTCCTTCGATCTGGCAATGCCTGCAGAAAGGTATTTGGAATGAGACTTCCCTAGAGGTCAGACACATCAATGTACATGTGACCTATTAAGCAGTGCTAGTCAGAATGCACACACATACACACACACACACACACACACACATGCATACATATCAACCAGAAATTATTAATGCATGAAAATGGAAAACAAGTTCAATAGGAAGTGTCCATTATCTAACAAATGATGTGCTTTCAAAGCGCATTAAAATCCTACAAATCTTAACAGGACTGCTTTATTAGAGAACAGTTGCTTTGCTTCTAGAATCACTGTTTCAGAAGCAAAGAGTGTCTCATTTCACTTGCGATTTTATAATGAGACTCAAACCAACATTAAAGAGTGGCATATTTGTTTTCTGAAGGATATTCCCCAGGCATGCCCAAAGCCAGGCTGGCTTCCTGTCTGTGCCATTGTTTGCATATTTTGTAAATATCACTTGAGTTTTTCTGTATCCTATCACAAACTCTCAATTTCCAGATGACCTCCCAAATCTACTGCACTGCAAATGCTGCTTTGTATCTTGAAAGACACAGTTTTTAGATTAAAAAAAAAAAATTCTCTTCAACAAAGGTCACCTAAACACCATTCTTACAAAGGGGAGACATTTCAACTGTGTATTCTATCTCCATTTTGATTGCGGGCTGCCTGCTGCCTACTTTGCATTCTATTCTCTAAAAGGCTTATTAATGGGGTCTAGAGGGAGGCTGTCAGAAATGGCAGACTGAATCAAGGGATTTTCCTTCAACATCCAAATGACACACTGAAGCTAGAGAATTAAACAGATGACTAACCAGTGCCCTTTTGTCTGAAGATGAAGGTGGGTTTGCCAACTTGCAAACCAATGACTGACATTTAGGTGGATTAAACCATCCTGCTATTGTACTGCTAGTTTATAATCACTACTGCTTTCTGGATCTCAAGTGTCTCAACAAAAGCCTTCTCAGTTCTTAGAGTCATGTTTGTAGAAGCCCTCAGCTGAGCCTCTGCTGTAAACATTTATCCACCAAGAAGCAGTGCTCTGACACTGAGAAGAAGCGCTGGCTTCTAGGTATTTAATTAAAACATTAAGGGAAAAAGCTTTCATGTCAACATTCACAAGTACTTTCCTATAGCTGAGGGTTGCTATAATTGAGTTTCCCTGTAAATGCATTCCTCCCCTCCCCAGCCTTCTCTGAGAACAGCAATAGCTTGAGGTTCACTTTGCCTCACGCTGTTAGTTGTGGCTTTGAGACTTTGCCCCATGCTGTCCCTTTCCTGATTCTCTCAATCTGGTTGTTAGCTTTAATTTCTAAAATCAAGATTGGATGGCAACAAGGGGCTTTAATGAAGAGTGAAAAAGTCATTTGTTAAACAGCATTAAGAATTCTTATTTGCACTGCTGTATAATGTGGTCAAGCCGAATGCTTTCTGCTTTTATGAATCATTCAATTTTCCTTGCCACATAATTAATGTTAATAAGAAGGCATTGTATAGGAGCTTAATTAATCATAATAGATGCTGACTCTAGTGTAGGTTCCTAGGGTGCCACCACTTTCATTTTAAGGTACTGTGAGTACCACGTATTATAAGGATGGAGAGTGAATTACACATGGTCATTTGATTGTTGACCAAGTTCACACAATGGAAGTACTTGGTTTCCCCTTAAAAGTTGCATTTTTCAGCAAAAAGACAGTAAAAGAGATATCTAGTAATGCCATATTAGTGAACCTTTCTGAAGAGTATCATTTCCAAAAGAACATTTTTAAGCTACTCTGCACCTTGGACCATTGAATGTAATAAAGGGAGATTGCCCATGCAATTCTCTTCAATGCATCAAGTCAATTGAGAGGAGCTTTATTCCCCTTTCATAAAATGTAAAGGTACAGCCTTCACAAAACATCTTAAACCAATCAAGATGGCAGCAGCCAAGTGTTTCAGGGAAGACACAAAGTGGTGATAGCATCTCTGTTAAGCTTATGTTTTATATTCAAAAGTGAGTCATTTTTAGGATTCAACATATTTCCTTTAAAGATGGCATAACTACATCTTTTGTTAAAGATGGCATAACAACATCTTTTGCTTCAAATTAATAATTTAGAATAGTGAAATTTAATTGACATGGACAAGTTAACATTTCAGTTCAACAAGTACTCATTGAGGGTATGGTGAGTTGGTACCATTGTCCTAAAAAGTAGAAATACATAATAACGTAAATAGACATGTGGTAAAAATACCACGTGATGGCCAATTTGTGGGAATTATTTTTCCTTGACAAAGATTTTAAAAAGAACAAATAAAATGTAGGCTATGTGTATGCGCTCAATTTTAAGCAGTGTAGATGATAAACTAGCATAATATTACAGCAGGGGAAAGGTGGGTAGAATAGCATGCCAGGCTATGTTCCTCTTCAGCAATCCTTCTAGTTCATACAACAAGTCCTGCTGCTGCTGCTGCTAAGTCACTTCAGTCGTGTCCGACCCTTAGCGACCCCATGGACTGCAGCCTACCAGGCTCCTCCATCCATGGGATTTTCCAGGCAAGAGTACTGGAGTGGCTTGCCATTGCCTTCTCCAGGCAAGAGTAGTAGATCCATTCAAAACTCAAACAAGTAAGAATCAAGTCCACTTTCACTATAGTCACACTCTGATGGGTTCCTTAATTTTTTTTTTTTGTATCTGAGGCCCTGCCTTGATGAACTGCCATTTACTTGAGTTCTGAAATTTCTTTCCTACCATACTTTCATCAGTCTTGCCTTTAATCCTGTCCTTAAGGCATACATGTTTCTGTTAAGTATACAGCCCTATTAATGACAAACACATGTCTGCTTCAGCATCACTTTTCAAGATTCCTGTCTGTTTTCTCGCCATGCTGAACTCTGACCTCCTATCAATGTGAATGTCTATCATTGCTTGTAAATGCCATTTCCTGTTTGTGTCAAATTTTTCTGACTTACTACCAATACAAATCAGTAATGAGTATGACCAACTCCCCACAGTATATGTTTGTTCTGGCTGTTATACTATCAACTTACTATCAATTTACAGTTAATCTATAGTATATTTCCTCTAATATATTATCCCTCAGTGTTTTCCCTCTAAGACAGGACATGAGAAAGAACCACTTGGAATAAAAGAAGTTTCAGTGAGACCCCCTCGTTTAATATTGTTCTGTTTTTATCTCCAAGAAAGTAGATTTCCCTTTGGCTTATCCACTTCAACACCAGTTTCTGTCTAATAACCACCATTGCTGACATCTGTCTCATCATCTAGTTTGTCATCTATGCTTACTTAATTTTGGTCATTAAACTACCTTTTGGAATTTCAGTACAATTCAACAAACACTGACTGGACACCAACCACTCACAGGCACTGTGCTAAGCATGAGAAATACAAAGACGAAAACACTGCTTCTGAGTCTGCAGAAGTTGTCATCTAACGAATTTCACCTCAAAGCTGAAATTAACTCACTTTCTATCCTCTTGATCTCAGCAAACACTTTTGCTCTCCCTTCAGTTCAGTTCAGTCACTCAGTCGTGTCTGACTCTTTGCGACCCCAT